>NC_086117.1:34225058-34528089 GCF_963921235.1 Mobula hypostoma
TTCTATTCCACATGGCTCTTTATTTTTCCTTCATCTGTGTGCCTGTCTATATGTCTCTTAAATGTCCTTAATGTACCTGCTTCTACCACTATTTCTGGAAGAGCGCTCCACACACCTACCATTCTCTGAATAAAAATCTACTATGACATACCCCTTATACTTTCCTCCAGACACATCAAAGTTACACCACCTCATATTAGTCATTTCTGCCCTGGGAAGAAAAGTCTCTGGATGTCTATTCTATCTACAGCTTTCATCATCTAGTACACCTCTATCAAGTCACCTCTCATCCTCCCTCACTCCAAAGGAAGTAGCCCTTACTCGCTCAACCTATCCTGATAGGACACATTCTCTAATCCAGGCAGCATCTTGAGAAATCTCTGCACCCACTCTAAAGCTTTTACTTCCTTCCTATAATGAGGCAACCAGAACTAAACAAAGACTAGGTCAAGTTGTATGTGTGTGTGTGTGTGTGTGTGTGTGTGTGTGTGTGTGTGTGTTTTGGGGATAGGGAATTGTGGGGAGAAAGTCACCTTTGTATTTTAGACTTATCAGTGTTCAATTAATATTACTCATATATCAGCTTTATTCCCTGAGGCTAGCAAGCTGAGCAGACTGGGAGAGTGAAGTTCAAAGTTAATTTAACTTTTGAAGTAAATTTATCATCAATGAATACATATTTTACCATATACTATCTTTAGATTCATTTACATTCAAACATTTTCAGGAAAAATATACAATTGTCTTTACAAAAGGTTATACATAAACAATGACAGACAAACAATATGCAAAAGAAGGCAAACTGCAAAGAAAAAATAACAAGAGTGATAAAGAGTTCTTGGAAATGAGTCTGCAGCTTGAAGAATCAATTCAGATTGGTGGTGATTGAAATTCAAGAGCCTAATGGTTGTAAAGTAAGATTGAGAAGCAGCCCCACCTTTGTTCTTACCAGCTCTTTACTCATGGAGGTTGACTATATGACACAATTGCACGTTTCCTGATGTCCTCAGCATTTAGAAAATGCGTATCATTTCCTCTCTCAGACTTTTTGTTTGTCACTTTCACCTCTGTTGAGGTGTTCCTTTGACTCTCAGTAGTACTATTTTTGAAATCCTCTCCTCAATCTAATAACTCAATTGTCCTTCCAATGGCGTCCAAATTAACATTGAGTATTCAACTATCAACAAACCTTCGAATCAGTAAGAGTTAAAGTACCAAACACGAGAAAATCTGCAGATGCTGGAAATTCAAGCAAAGCACACAAAATGCTGGTGGGACGCAGCAGGCCAGGCAGCATCTATAGGAAGAAGTACAGTTGACGTTTCAGGCCGAAACCCTTCGTCAGGACTAACTGAAAGAAGAGATAGTAAGAGTTAAAATACCAATGAATTAGATGAATATTTCAGTTTAACACTGCTCTCAGATTTGGATGTTCATTGAATAATAAATACGGATTTTTCTCCTTAAAAAGCATTTTGCTTTTTACAAAAAATGCCATTAAAAATAGATGCAACACCAGGCTATCTGCCCTTCATGTGATCTGCATCATTCAATTAAATCAATAAAATTAACTCCAAAGCCACAAACCTTTTAAATCCTTTAATTCCCTTTATAGTCAAAAATTGATTGATGTCTCTCTTTAAATCCCTCTTGCATGAAGAATTTTAAAGCATTTAAAACCATCATTCCCACAATCCTGATTGAGAAGTTACGGAACCTGGGCCTCTCTACCTCCCTCTGAAATTGGATCTTGGACTTCCTAACCGGAAGACTACAATCTGTGCGGATTAGTGATAACATACACTCCTTGCTGACAATCAACACTAGCATTCCTCAGGGGTGTGTGCTTAGCCCACTGCTCTACTCTCTATATACACATGACTGTATGGCTAGGCATAGCTCAAGTCCCATTTCTAAATTTGCTGACGATACAACCATTGTTGGTAGAATCTCAGGTGGTGACGAGAGGACATGCGGGTGTGAGATATGCCAACTAGTGGACTGGTGCGCAGCAACAACCGAGCACTCAACATCAGTGTGACAAAAGAACCAGTTATCAGAAGATTGATGCCGATAAGAGGACAATGGGGGAACATGCAAGGTTCTAATAAGAGAGAGACGAGAGAGATTACCGAAAGGAGACACGGTTCTGAGTATTGTCAGAGACCGGTGGCTTTGAACTCTGAACTGTTTGAAGTTTGATGGACAGGCGATACCCCAGCAGGGGGATAAAAAGGGACAGGTTTGCTAAGGCAACAGACACACGACTCCACGAGGTAACGAGACCCTGAAAGCGGTGAGCCCCCCCACAAGTTGTTGAGAGTTTTTGGAGGTCTGGTCGTGGGACCAGCCATAGACGCACAGGGTGGAAAGGTACGGTCGGGCGGGAACCTGGTGTGTGTGTCCGCCCTTGCCTGGGTGCCGGGTTCACCGCAGAAGAACGATCGTATCTGGAATGGAGGGGTCACAGTCGGTGACCTCAGAAGACATTACAAAGGGCTCGCCCGAAAGCTACCTACGAGGAATATCGAAGGTCTGTTTGGAAACCAATTTGCATATTCATTCGTTCTCTCTCTCTCTCTCTCTCTCCCCCCAACGACACGACGGCGACTACTGCAAACTGAATTAAACTGAACTCTGTGTCACTTGATGACTGATCATTTTACCCCTAGACTGCGATAGAGCTTGATTGATCCTATTATCCTAGTTCTGTGTACATGTGTGTTTTATCATTGCTAAACTGTTGCATTTATATCCTGTTGATTAGAGTACTGTGTTGCTTATTTCTTTAATAAAACTTTCTTAGTTCCAGTAATCCAGACTCCAACTAAGTGGTCCATTTCTGCTGGTTTGGCAACCCAGTTGCAGGGTACGTAACATAAGTGGGGGTTCGTCCTGGATTTTGAACGCTAAATTTGGGACAGGGTAAATTGATTGGGTTAAAATTCCCGAAAGAAAGAAAAGGCAAACAGCAAAAATGGGCATTGAGGAATTTCTAAAGGGGCCGACCTTGGAGGCATTAGAGGATGCCAGGAAAGCGGAATTGGCAGCTGTGGCCAAACGGTTGAATCTTGTTAAGGGGAAGTCAACAATGAGGAGAGAGGAGATACACTGAGCTATCGTAGAGCACTATGTATCTAAAGATGTGTTTCCCCAAGGGGAGCTGGAGGTGATATCTATTGGAAAACCTGGTGGAGACGCAGTACAGGTGCAGCTTGAAAAATTGAGACTCGAGCACGAGTTCCGGGTACGGCAGCTAGAACACGAAGAGAAACAGTTAGAACGACAGCGAGAAGAGAGGCAGAGGGAAAGGGAATTCAAGTTGGAGAGGTTAAAGATAAGGGCAGAGCAGGGGGCCATGCCGAACCAAGGTGGAAGGTTCAGGGTGACCCAGGAGGTTAGGCTGGTTCCCCCATTTGACGATACTGATGTGGATCGGTACTTTCTCCATTTCAAAAAAGTTGTTGCAAGTCAGGACTGGCCGAGGGATAAGTGGGCTGTTTTGCTTCAGAGTGTACTTAAAGGAAAAGCCCAACAAGCTTACTCGGCTTTGTCCACGGAAGATGCTCAGAGGCATGAGGTGGTGCAGGAGGCCATCCTCAGGATTTATGAGTTGGTCCCGGAGGCATACCGGCAGAAGTTCCGGAATTGAAGGAAGCAGTGGGACTGCACGTATTTAGAGTTTGCCCGTGAGATGCAGACATATTGTGAGTGTTGGTGCGCCTCGAAGGGGGTAGATGGGGATTATGACAGACTGCTACAGCTGATCCTGATTGAGCAGTTTAAAGGTTGTGTCCCTGACGGTATGAGACCCTACCTCAATGAGAAAGAGGCAGACACTTTAGCCGCAACTGCTAAGTTAGTGGATGAGTACGCGTTGACACATAAAACGAAGTTTGCCCCGAGTAAAGGCTACCAGAAGGGTAGGCAGGACGGCGGGGAGAGTCCGTCAGAAAAGTCAGAAAGTAAGCCGGGGACTAGTGAGAAGGATAAGGTAGACCAGGAGCAGTCTGGTAGGAAGTCTCCTGGGGTCGTATGTTACAATTGTAGGAAAGTTGGACACTTTGCGTCCAGGTGCTTTGCCCCAAAGAAGGAGACGGGAAAAGGAAAGGCGGCGTTTCCGACTGGCTGTATTGAGCTGGTAAGCAAACTGCTAGGAGAGGAGAGGGCTAACAAAGTTCAGGAAGGGCGCGAGAGGTTTATCTCGACCAGATTGGTGTCGGTGAAGGAGGGGTTAAACCCAGTTCCAGTGCGGATCTGGAGAGACACGGGAGCATGTCAGTCATTGATACTAAAGAGTGTGTTAGAGTTTAGTTCAGAGACCCAGACTGGGGAGGTCAGGGTCAAAGGCATTGGGCAAGGGACTGAAGCAGTGCCTTAGCACCAGATACATCTACAAAGCGGTTAGGTCTCTGGACCGGTCACGATCGGGGTGAGGCCCGAACTATCGATGAAAGGCGTGGAAGTCTTACTCGGTAATGACCTCGCCGGCGGAAATGTGTTCTCAGCAGTAAAACTGATAGGCCAGCCTGCCAGCATTGAGGCCCCGCCCACGGACTCACAGGTTCATCCCGTTTGCGCAGTGACTCGGCATGTGTCCAGAAAGGCTGCAGAGGCTGATATAGAGTTAGCTGTGACGTTTCTACCAGCCTTCTACCAGGGGGAGGTAGGAAGTGAAAAGAAGGAGCGTAGTGAAACAGGAGGAAGTGAGGGAGTTGAGGCAGACTTAGCATTATCAAAGAAGGACTTTGTACAGCCGCAGGAGCAAGACGAGGAGCTGCGAGTTTCGGGGGAGACAGCTCTCTCTGAAGCAGAATTAAAAAGAGAGCCAGTGGGCTATTATGTGAAGGAGGGGGTGCTAAGGAAGAAAGGGAGACCAAGTACCGTGCCTGCAGATGAGTAATGGGGGATGGTACCAAAAATTTATGGGGATGAGATTCTTAACCTGGCCCACAAGATCCCCCTCGGTGGACATTTTAGGGGGAGGAAAACAGTCGGCGGAATCATGAAAGAGTTTTACTGGCTGCACAGGAGGAAGGATGTTATTGACTATTGTAGACGTGAGTTAACACAGTTAGAGGCTATTAACATGTTAAAAGCTCACCATGATCAGAAAACAGATCTAGCTGGTGATATCATGAAAATTAATGAGGCTAGGGTGCCACCTGATAAGGGGAAAACCCATTTTGAAAAGATAAGTGTGGTGCTGACCAGATGGGAGAACTCTATTATGTTGACCGACTTTGCTGTTGAGTTCTCTCCCTTAATCCCCGAACAAAGCGAACCACTAAGAAAGCTAATTAAACGGCACGCCCACATAGGTCCAGATGTCCCGAGGCGATAGAAAGAGCTGGGACATGGAGCTGTTGCCACATCAGGTCAGCCTAGTGAGCAACACCCCTATAGAATGATTAATTCAGTGACAAACGGGCTAAAGAACACAGAAGTGTATATTGGCGATATAGTGGTCTGGAGTAACACGTGGGAGGAGCACATTATGGCAGTAGAGGAGCTGTTTAGATGGCTGTCTGAAGCCAGCCTGACAGTGAACCTCGCAAAAAGTGAGTTCAGCCGCGTGAAGGTCACTTATCTGGGATTTGTGGTAGGACAGGGGCAGCTGGCTCCGATGCAAGCTAAGGTGCGGGCTATCTCTGAAGTCCCCACCCCAACAGACAAGAGAGCCCTGAGAAGGTTCTTGGAGATGGTGGGGTACTATCGGAAGTTTTGCAGAAAAAAAACAACTTTGCGGATAGTACCCACCCTCTTACTAAACCCTTGGCAAAGAAGCTAAGTTAGTATGGGACGACCCTTGTTATCTGTGTCCGGGTCGAAAACCACTGAGAAGTTACAATGATCACAATTCATTAGTGTTTTCGGCCACTATGAAGTTTGCTAAGTTGGAGCCTGGTTTTAGAGGATTATTAAAATAACACATATAAAAGGAACAGAATGTGATTGCTGACTGTCTGTCAGGTGTTGACAACTTAAAAGTCTCTGTATTAGCCAAATAGCTGATAAACATGTATATTTGTGTGTATCTAAGAATGTATTCGTGCTTGTTATTTTTACCCCTGTAAAAATCCTTTGAAGAGTAGGGATGTGACAAAAGAACCAGTTATCAGAAGAATGATGCCGATAAGAGGACAATGGGGGAACTTGCAAGGTGCTAATAAGAGAGAGACGAGAGAGATTTCCGAAAGGAGACACGGTTCCAAGTATTGTCAGAGACCGGTGGCTTTGAACCCTGAACTGTTTGAAGTTTGATGGACAGGCGATACCCCAGCAGGGGGATGAAAAGGGACAGGTTCGCTAAGGCAACAGACACACGACTCCACGAGGTAACGAGACCCTGAAAGCGGTAAGCCCCCCCACAAGTTGTTGGGAGTTTTTGGAGGTCTGGTCGTGGGACCAGCCATAGACGCACAGGGTGGAAAGATACGGTCGGGCGGGAACCTGGTGTGTATGTCCGCCCTTGCCTGGGTGCCGGGTTCACCGCAGAAGAACGATGGTATCTGGAACGGAGGGGTCACAGTCGGTGACCTCAAAAGACATTACAAAGGGCTCGCCCGAAAGCTACCTGCGAGGAATATCGAAGGTCTGTTTGGAAACCAATTTGCATATTCATTCGTTCTCTCTCTCTCTCTCTCACCCCAACGTCACGACGGCAACCACTGCGAACTGAATTAAACTGAACTCTGTGTCACTTGATGACTGATCATTTTACCCCTAGACTGCGATAGAGCTTGATTGATCCTATTATCCTAGTTCTGTGTACGTGTGTGTTTTATCATTGCTAAACTCTTGCATTTATATACTTTTGATTAGAGTACTGTGTTTCTTATTTCTTTAATAAAACTTTCTTAGTTCCAGTAATCCAGACTCCAACTAAATGGTCCATTTCTGCTGGTTTGGCAACCCAGTTGCGGGGTACGTAACATCAGTAAGATGAAGAAGCTGATTGTGGACTTCAGAAAGGGTAAGACGAAGGAACACTTACCAATCCTCATAGAGGGATCAGAAGTGAAGAGACTGAGTAGCTTCAAGTTCCTGGGTGTCAAGATCTCTGGGGATCTAACCTGGCCCCTACATATCGATGTAGTTATAAAGAAGGCAAGACAGCGGCTATACTTCATTAAGAGTTTGACGAGATTTGGCATGTCAACAAATACACTCAAAAATTTCTATAGTTGTACCATGGAGGGCATGTACCAGACTGCATCACTGTCTGGTGTGGAAGGGCCCTGCACAGGACAGAAAGAAGCTGCAGAAGGTTGTAAATCTAGTTAGCTCTATCTTGGGTATTAGCCTACAAAGTGCCCAGGATATCTTTAGGGAGCGGTGTCTCAGAAAGGTAACGTCCATTATTAAGGATCTCCAGCACCCAGGGCATGCCCTTTTCTAACTGTTACCATCAGGTAGGAGGTACAGAAGACTGATGGCACACACTGAGCGATTCAGGAACAGTTTCTTCCCCTCCGCCATCTGATTCAATAGACAATAGACAATAGACAATAGGTGCAGGAGTAGGCCATTCGGCCCTTCGAGCCAGCACCGCCATTCACTGTCATCATGGCTGATCATCCACAATTAGTATCCAGTTCCTGCTGTATCCCCATAACCTTTGATTCTGCTATCTTTAAGAGCTCTATCCATCTCTTTCTTGAAAGCATCCAGAGACTGGCCTCCACAGCCTTCTGGGGCAGAGCATTCCATATATCCACCACTCTCTGGGTGAAAAAGTTTTTCCTCAACTCCGTTCTAAATGGCCTACCCCTTATTCTTAAACTGTGGCCTCTGGTTCTGGACTCACCCATCAGCGGGAATATGCTTCCTGCCTCCAGCGTGTCCAATCCCTTAATAATCTTAATCTTAGCAACATACATCAAAGTTGCTGGTGAACGCAGCAGGCCAAGCAGCATCTATAGGAAGAGGCGCAGTCGACGTTTCAGGCCGAGACAATAAGATTCCTTCTCCGCCTTCTAAATTCCAGAGTATACAAGCCCAGTCGCTCCAAACTTTCAACATATGACAGTCCTACCAACCCGGGGATTAACCTTGTGAACCTACGCTGCACTCCCTCAATAGCAAGAATGTCCATCCTCAAATCTGGAGACCGGAACTGCACACAGTACTCCAGGTGTGGTCTCACCAGGGCCCTGTACAGCTGCAGAAGGACCTCTTTGCTCTTATACTCAGTTCCCCTTGTTATGATGGCCAGCATGCCATTAGCTTTCTTCACAGCCTGCTGTACTTGCATGTTTGCTTTCAGTGACTGATGTACAAGAACACCTAGATCTCGGGTACTTCCCCTTTTCCTAACTTGATTCCTAAATGGACATTGAATCTTTGGACTCTATCTCACTTTTTTATTAAATATACAGTTTTTCTGTTTTTGCACATTTTTAATCTACTCAATATATATAATTGATTTACTTGTTTAATTATTATTATTTTTAAACATTTTATTTATTTTTTCTTTTCTCTACTAGATTATGTATTGCACTGAACTGCTGCTGCTGAGTTAACAAATTTCACGTCACATGCCGGTGATAATAAACCTGATTCTGATTCCTGTCATCACTATCCTGATGGTCAATCCCTTACTTAGAGAATCTGGCCTCTGGTCTAGACTATTCAGTTAGGATAAACACTGCATTTGCATCTACTAAGCGCTTCAAGAATTTTGTATGTTTCAATAAGATTACCTCATAATTTTAAACTCAAGAGAGTAAAGGCCTAGTGTACTTAATTTCTACTCATATGACTAATGTGCCAACCTAAGACTCAATCCATTGAGCCTTCATTCACTATCTGTCATAGGTACAGAATATTCTTAAATCGCGACACCAGGCTTGTCCACTCTATTGATTTGTCTCACTGCAAATAATTGGAGGAAGAGGGTCTATATAATTCATCTTGCAATTAAAAAACAGCATACCACTGCCTTGCTAGCAGAATTTTTTGTTTTCACGTAGAGAAGGAAAACTGATGTTAGAGACTTAAGGTTAATTTTAGACAAACACAAGAAAACAAAGTTATTCGTAAACAGAATTCTGAAGAATTTCATCGACAAGATGTGGACGTCCAAGCAAAGCATCTCTTTTGCTTCCTGAGAGCTTGATTCAGTTGAAAGGTGAAGGTCATTGCGTTAAGTATCAGTCACAATCATGTGGCGCACTTAAATTTCCTTCCATAGAAAGGTAACAAGCCATGTTTACTTAAAAATGGACTGAGTGCAAATTCTCAAGATACCAAAATGGGATTTAAATTCACTTCCATAGGATTACTAATCCAGGAACATAACCTTCCCCAATGGTGATGTTCAGTGTATTTTATAATTTCTCAGAATCAGAATCAGGTTTGGTATCACCGGCATATGTCATGAAATTTGTTAACTTTACAGCAGTACTACAATGAAATACATGTTAAATAAATATAAAGGAAATAAAACTGAATTACAGTAACTATATAGATGTGTATTAAATGTTAAGTTAACATAAGTGGTGCAAAATATATATATAATACTCTATGTATACCAGATGTAGTAGTTGTCTGGAGTCACATGTGAGGTGGGTGGAAAGGAAAACAAAACAGACACTGAAGATCATTACAAAGTGCTGAAGGTGCTTATTTTAAGAAATACCTGGGAATAATTTGCTGGGATTGAGAGGAATTGTTTTCGTTCAGAGCAATGGAGCTGTGATGAGTGATCTAAGCACTGAAACTTGCCAAAGCAGGATGCAGATGGAACCACTCACTGAGCGCCTACAGCAGGAACAATACTTTCAACATTACAGTTGAACATCAACAAGACTTAGAATATAAAGTCATAAATATAAATCTACTATTTGGCATAGTCAATAAAAGTGAACTTTATGTTAGCTGAGCAGCTCATTAATATTTTAGACAGCAGTGAATCTGACATCAGACAACAGTGTTATTGTCAAAGGTTCTAAAACTGTGGATCAGCAGAAAGGTAAGCACATCTTTAATTAAATCTACCAAAGGTCTTCCTTAAAGATGTTATAACGTCTTATCTGCAAAGTAAGATTGAATCTTAGATATTATAATAGGTTACAGACCAAACATGAAAATAAAAAAATATATATGTTAATTTAAAGCAAGGTTAAATAATTAGGTTTTGAGCAGGA
The DNA here is from genome assembly GCF_963921235.1 of Mobula hypostoma. Classification (NCBI taxonomy): domain Eukaryota; kingdom Metazoa; phylum Chordata; class Chondrichthyes; order Myliobatiformes; family Myliobatidae; genus Mobula; species Mobula hypostoma. The sequence goes on from NC_086117.1 coordinate 34,235,210, forward strand.
ATTTAAAAGTGTCAACTGAGTCTGTATCCCTCGTAGTTTTAGCAATTTAGTTCAACGGTTTAAGTGTAGTTCAAAAAGCTGACCTTCAAACATCTTTTGAGGGAGACTGTATAAATTTAAGAGACTGGCAGGAGACTTGAGAGCTTGAGCAGGATTCTAAAATGAAAGTGATTCTGTGATATAGTCCAGTTCCAGACCATGGAGAATTTAAAAATCAAGTAAGAAAACTTTAATGTCAAATCTGAAAAATACAGGAAGACAGTGCAGTGAAGTTACGATGGGATTGATATGCTTCCTTATCCTGGTGTCAGTTAAAAGTCTAGCCATGTTGTTCTGAATGAGTAGAAGTCTGCCAAAAGATTGCTTTGGAAAGCCAGTAAAAAGTGCATTGTAGTAATCTAGTCTATTCGATATAAAGGCATGAATTAGTTTTTCAGCATCATTATGTGGCAGTGAAGAGCACAAAGTTTCTTGGTGTGCACATAATGGACGACCTAACCTGGAGCCAAAATATCTCCTCATTAGTCTAGAAGGCAAGGCAGAATCTACATTTTCTGAGGAGAATGTGGCATGCAAGGCTCCCTGCCCCCATTCTAACAACTTTCTACAGGAGCACCCTCGGGAGTGACCTGTCTGGCTGTGTCATTGTGCTGCAAGGCATCAGACCACAAAGACCCTGCAGAGGACAGTAAAAACCACAAAGAGGAGCACTGGAAACAACAGCAATTCTGCAGATGCTGGAAATTTAAGCAACGCACATCAAAGTTGCTGGTGAACGCAGCAGGCCAGGCAGCACCTCTAGGAAGAGGTGCAGTCGACGTTTCAGGCCGAGACCCTTCGTCAGGACTAACTGAAGGAAGAGTGAGTAAGGGACTTGAAAGTTGGAGGGGGAGGGGGAGATCCAAAATGTTAGAAGAAGACAGGAGGGGGAGGGATGGAGCCAAGAGCTGGACAGGTGATTGGCAAAAGGGATACGAGAGGATCATGGGACAGGAAGTCTGGGAAGAAAGACAAGGGGGGTGGACCCAGAGGATGGGCAAGAGGTATATTCAGAGGGACAGACGGAGAAAAAGGAGAGTGAGAGAAAGAATGTGTGTATAAAAATAAGTAACAGATGGGGTACGAGGGGGAGGCGGGGCATTAGCGGAAGTTAGAGAAGTCGATGTTCATGCCATCAGGTTGGAGGCTACTCAGACGGAATATAAGGTGTTGTTCCTCCAACCTGAGTGTGGCTTCATCTTTACAGTAGAGGAGGCCGTGGATAGACATGTCAGAATGGGAATGGGATGTGGAATTAAAATGTGTGGCCACTGGGAGATCCTGCTTTCTCTGGCGGACAGAGCGTAGGTGTTCAGCAAAGCGGAGGGAGCACTGGGGTCTCCCTCCTCCCTCTTTGTGACATCTACTGGGAGGATTATAGAGGAAGGGCCTGAAGGATTGCTGACGATCCCCATCACCTATCCCAATCTCTTTGACCCACTGCCATCAGGGAGGATGTAGATAATCATCAGAACTAGGTTTACCAAACAGTGTAACAGTTTTTTTTTCCTCAGGTGGAGAGACTAAAGAATATCCTGCCACCAACAAGGTCTAGTTAGTAGGACAGCGGGCTGTTTACTGTACTGTTTATTGTTTACTATTTATCCGTGCTGAACGCTACATACATCTTGATTTACAGTGGATTCCAGTTAATTGTGCCATTGGTTAACTGGGCACCCACTTATTTGAGACAAGAAAATATCCAGGATTCCATTTGTTTATTTGGGGCACTGTGTCATTTAATTAGAACAGTGATTTTTGTCACTAATAATTGGCAAGAACTAAGCAGTAAGACAATTCCAATCTGTTTTATTCTCTGCAGTTTCAAGCATTCAAGTTTGGAGATGCCAGAATAGGTTGGTAATGAAAATTCGTAGTTCCTAACTTGTTGAATTTGTAGGTATCGACAATCATCTTGAATGTTACAATTAAAAAGAAGATTTGGAGGATGCAATCAGTGACAATTATATGAAGGTAGACCATTTTCTCTACAAGGTATCTGCACTGACTTTGTTCATTTACAATCAATCAAAAGAATATGGCAACATACACTCAGCTGTCGCCTGTGGCTCCAAAAAGCTGCTTGCATGCAATAGGGGGCACATGCTGGTCCACCACTTCAATGGGCGGGCTAAACCAGGTGAAGGTTACTGGCAGGTCTCATCGCTGGTGAGATAGGGATATGAATGTCATACCATGCAAAGTTAGCTCCGTCAGACTGGGTTGATGAGATCTTCAGTGAGATCCAACAATTCTGCGTGGAGATCGAAGAGCATGATGAGGCACAGAAGTTATGATCAAATACTGCAACCAAGGAATCCCAGTTGTGACGTCTACATGTACTACTGGACCTGGACATCCGAGACTAAGAGAGTGGAAATGCCCCAGCGTGACAGCGTTTCCACCGTAAAGATTCTCCCGCACAGGTTCCTGCCATCATTGGATTCGACGGACAACTACCAAATCAATTATTCTTTTGTAGTACTGTAGTGGTATTGATTGTGTTCTAATTTGTTCCGTATTTTGCTTAAATATATAATTAGTTATTCAGTTAACAATGGTTTGCTTATTTTTAAATAATTTTTTAACTACTTCCATAAAACATCAGTTAATTGGAGCAGCACTTAATTGGGCCAAAAATGTACCGGTCCTTATGTGTCCCAATTAACTAGAAGCCACTGTATATTTTATTTACTTATTTATGGAAATATTTTGTTTTATGTGCTATGTGTAATACTGTATATGTAATGTGGGAGTACTGTGGTCCAGAGGAATTTTGCTTCGTTTGGTTGTATATCTTACATTTAAATGACAATAAATTTAATCTTGAACTTGAACTTGTTACTTCTGATTTTACAAGGTGCAGTCCAGGTACATAGCCCAGTTATTTACAAGGTACATAGCCCAGTCAAGCTCCAAAATTTATCAAAATGTTTATCTCTTTTGGCTGTATGACCAACTAGAAGAATTTCAGATTTGTCTTTACTTCATTTTAGGAAATTGTTGTTCACCCGTTTGTTTACTGCAACCATACCAGAAGTCAGAGACGATTGGATGTTATCATCATCAGGCTCAACTGGGATATACAATTGTGTGACATCTACATAACTGTGGAAATCAAGATTATACTCTCTAATGATCTCTCCAAGGGGAGCATGTGTAAAAAAGTGACAAAGTCAGCTTCCCAGAACAACACCAAAAGGTACATCATATCTCTTAGAAAGTTTCTAAGGCAGACAAAAACTTTTCTCTCTAAGATATATGAGCAAAACCAATTAAGGGCACAATAAGAGTGGCTAACCCAGTTCTCAAAGTGAGCTAGGAAAGTATTGTGACCAATTTGTGTTGAAGGCAGCAAATAGATCTAGGAGAATTAGAACTGAGACCCTGCTGTCATCAGTGCTGAATCTAAAGTCACGGACAATTTTGATAAGGGCTGATTCCATACTGTGGTTTTCTCGAAAACCTGACTGAAACTTTGCTAGAATATTTTTCTCACTCAGAAAGTTGTTGAGTTAGATAGCAAAATTTGGACATTTATCTACCACTGTCGTGGGTATTTCTGCATTAGAGCTTGCTGGTGTTTGACACAGTAAAGAATCTACAAACCTAATGTGTATACCATATACATTATAACAAGAAAGTCAAGTGTTCATTTTGCAGTACGGACCTTTGTATGTTTTACTGTCACCATGAACTAGGATAAGCATTATAACTAACTCCACACATGCAATGAATTTGCAAGTAACCTCTCACATTCTCTACCACAAGGTTTATATGCCACAGAATTTAATATAGCCCAGTCAAGCAGTATACCAACTATTTTTGAAACATTATCCTCAGTTACATTATCCATTGTTCCCCTTGCATTTCATAAAGAGAATTACTACTCTAATAATTCAAGATGTTATAAAGCAAACATTTAGTTTAAGCAAACAGTTGAGGGACTAACAAAATGTTTCTTAAGATATGTTAAACTGTCAGTGGCTTAACAGTAATGGTATATTCTTTATCTGGGGTGTATGGGGTGTCCAGGGAGGGGTATTACCTCTGGGGGCTTGCCGTGTCCATTCCAGGGAAGCTCACTCACCTTTGGTCCCCACTGGACTGTCAGCTCTCACCTGTGGCTCCAAGTAGCTGTTTGATTGCGACAGTAGCCACACCCCTGTACACCACTTCGACCAGGGGCGGGGGCCTGTGGCTAAGCCAGGTGAGGGTAGCTGGTGGCCTCATACCCGGTGAGATAGAGACGTGCCTGTCCTAACAGGTGAAGTCAGCTCCAGTGAATGAGATCGACAGTGAGATGCAACAGCTAGGAAGACTGTACTGCAATGTTCCACGGAGAGCAAAGGTCATGACAAGCACGGAAGACATCATGATCATCCACTGCAACCAAGGAAGACCCCAGTTAGTGATGCTTATTCGTACTACTGGACACGAGCTTCTGAGGTCGAGAGAGTGAACTGCTCCAGTGCAGCGGCTTTTCGACTTGTAAAGCTCTCCTGCATGGCTTTCCTGGAGAACCACAAGATATTTTAACCTATTTTTTGAGTTCATCAAATAAATTGAGGCGTGGCAGGATAATTTAATTATTCCAGGAATGGATTCCAAAATGCTTACTCTTCTGGATAACTATAGATGAAGAAAGTTTTTTGAGGAAGCTCAAGCAGTGCTTTGAAAGGTGATGCTGGGTGCTGAGTTTGAAAAACACGTTTTAAGAATTGCTCGAGAGAGTGTGGCCGGAGAGGGAATGGATGACTGACAGACAGGCAAAAAAAAGAGCAGGCTGCCTGCGGGCAGCTCTTTCTGTAACCAGCATCTAATTCTGTATAATGATGTGGGAGAGTTTTGCCTGGGGACTGTATCCAGACCCAAGTTCATAGGTGGTTCAGCTGCACACAGAATTGGATATGTTTCATAAAGGAAATAACTTGTTGGACTATGGTTTCACAAGCAGGAGAGTGGGACTTGTTGGATTTTAGTTAAATGAAATGGTGCAGTTAGACAGCTCAGGATCCTTCATGTTCCAGCCATCCTGTGACCTGCCTTACACAGATGTGTTAGAATATAGAACATAGGTCATAGAACATTACATCACCATACAGGCCGTCAGTCCACAATGTTGTGCCAGCCATCCTGTGCCCTGCCTTACACAGATGTGTTAGAATATAGAACATAGGTCTTAGAACATTACATCACCATACAGGCCTTCAGTCCACAATGTTGTGCCAGCCTTTTAACTTACTCCAAGATCAGTCTAATGTTTCTCTCCCAGGTAGCTACCCCTATTTTGGTTTCATCCATATGCCTATCTAAGAGTTTTTATATCTCTGATATGTTTCTAATGTATCTGTCTCTACGACCACCCCAGCAGCTTGTTCCATGCACCCACCACTCGCTGTGTAAAAACCTACCTAAGACATCCCCCTTATACATTCTTCCAATCACCTTAAAAATATGTCCTCTCATAGTGCAAATGGCACTGGCTGCCCACTCTATCAATACCTTTTATCATCTTATACACCACTATCAAGACATTGCTCATCCTCCTTTACTCCAAAGAGAAAAGCCCTACCTCGCTCAGCCCTTCCTCATTTAGACAGGCTCTCCAATCCAGTAGCATCCTGGTAAATCTCCTCTGTACTCTCCCTAAAGCTTCCACATCCTTATGATAATGAGGCATCCAGTGATGATGCAACACTATGGTTTTGATAGAAATAAAAAGTTCTATGGACACTTATAAAATTAAAAAAAAAACATAAAGTATCATCTTTAATTTCACAGTTCTATTTGATGCAGGTACTTCAGTAAATTTAGGCAGCAAGTGCTGCCACAAAGAAAGCAGTCTGCATCATCAAGGACCTCCACCACCCAGGCTGTGTTCTCTTCTTGCAGCTGCCATCAGAAAGAGACACAGGAGCCTTAGATCCCACACCACTAGTTTCAAGAACAGTTATTACCCTTCAGCTATCAGGCACCTGAACCAGCAAAGACAACTTCTCTCTCCTAAACTCTGAACTGATTCCACAATCTATGGACTCACTTTCAAAGAATCTGCAACTCATGTTCTAACTATTATTTATTTATTATTGTTATTTAGTCTTTTATTTTGCATTTGTAGAATCTGTCTTATTTTGCAGATTGGTTGTTGCCAGTCTTTGTGCATAGTTTTTCACTGGTTCTATTGTAATTCTTCGATCCACTGTGAATGCCCGCACGAAAATAAATTTCAAGGTAGTATTTGGTGACACATGGGTACTATGATAATAAACTTACTTTGAAATTTGAAGTGTTTTTCCTGGCTGTAATGTTACCAGCAATAATCTTGACAAATTCTTGTCGACCAAATATGGTAAAGATACTAGTCTTCCAGTACCTTTGGTTAAGGAAGGAGAAGTCCATATTAAACCACAATGGGTGGAACTTAGTAATGCATTACTGTTTAATACTGTGATTCACCGGCAACATAAAATGTTTGAATCAATATACTTAAAACTGCTGAGAGGAATAGATATTAATAACCTAATTTAAAACTTCTGCAATGCAGATAAAGATCCTAAGCAAATATCCAACCCCGTTAAAACTACCATAATAAATTATATCTGGATTTCTGAGGCTGCAGTGCTAATACTTGCCACATGCAAGGAGCCAAAAAAATTATATTTATGCTATTTGTGATTTAAATCATGTCCTAAAACAACTTTGTGTGCTTAGCAATTTGTCAATTACTAAAAAGTTTCTTGTCTAATATTGACTTATTGTTCTTCAATATGAATGTGCAACACCACTTTCTTTTATCATTTAGGAAAAATAAAGCATGATTTATTTGTTCCCTGAGTGAGTGAAAGGACGTTGCTCTGCCTTCCAAATGTGAAATAAATATCAGGTTTTACAATAAAATAGAAAATGACATGGTTTTGACACCTTATTGGGTGCAATCACATGAATGCTGTCAGCTTCCTGGTATCTCAACCAAGAAGCAGTTGTCGATGTGTATTTTTAAACAGCAAGGAAGGCTGATGTTTTCTGTTTAATGATACATTCATTTTAATGAGTTATCATGACAATACAATTAGCAAGCTCTGTAACAAATCTTAAGCGGTATTTCAGTTGTTGTATGTCACTGCAGCTGTACCACATCCTCTTCAGACCCAACAGCTGTATATCTGCAGTTCCACCCTCACAATATTAAACAGTAATGCAAAAGAAAGATTGAACACTTGGTCGTGTATCCAAAATATTTGTAGAATGCAATGAGTGACAGGTTTTTGAAGAGAGACGTCGGATATCAATGTCTCAATGGTTCAATTTAATATCAGACTACGTGTACAGTATACAACCTGAAATTCTTACTCTTCGTAGACATTCACAAAACAGAAAAAAGCACTAAAGAATGAATGACAAAAAAAATTACAACCCCAAAGCACCGCTCACCTCCTCCCAAGCACAAGCATCAGCAAAGCATCAACCCTCCGCCTACCCCCACTTGTTTCAGCATTCCCGCAGGAAGCATCAGTGCCCACTACCCAACAAACAATAGCAAAGCCCATGATATGCTGCTTTGATTGGGGGGGGGGAGAGGAAGGAGAGGGAGGGGGGGAGAGAGCAGGAGGGGGTGAGGGGGTCTACCATGCATTTGCTCTGGGTTAAACTCCAACTACCATTCCTCAGCCTGTATCTGCAACTGATCTATATTGTGCTGTATTCTTTTCCGGTCTTCTGCACTATCTTCCACTCCACCAATCTTGGTATCATCCACAAATTTACTAACCCACCCATTTCAATTTTCATTTTTCACGATATATTTTGTGATCTATATATCTCACAAAGAGCAGAGATCTCAGCACGGATCCCTGCAGAGCTCCACTAATTACAGACCTCCACCTCAGAGAAGTCCCATCAACTACTACCGTCTATCTTCTATGGGCAATCCAGTTCTGAATCCAAACAGCCAATTCGCTGCAGACTCCATGCATCTTAATCTTCTGGATTAGCCTTCCATGAGGGAAACTGTCAAATGCCTACTAAAATACATGTAGGCAACATCCACTGCCCCACCCTCTTCAATCTTTCTCATCACCTCGTCAAAAAACTCAATCAAGTTGGTAAGGTATGAACTACCAGGCACAAAGCCGTGCTGCCTCTCCCTAATTAGGAAATATCCTATCCCTAAGAATTTTCTCCAGCAATTTCCCTATGACTGATGTGAAATTCACTGGTCTACAGTTCCCGGGATTCCCAGAGGTCCAACATTAGCCACTCACCTGTCCTCCAGGACCTCATCTGTGGCTAAAGAGAACACGAAGATATTGGTCAACAGCCCAGTAATCTCATCTCTTGCCTCCTTCAATAACCTGGGGACTTATCCAATTTATCCACCACAATCTTTTGAGAAAGTCAATGTGGTACAAGTCTGCAGCTACAATAGTGGAAAGTGGTGAAAAACATGTTTTTCTGGGCTGAAGGTCATAAGAGATGAGAGGATGCAGCTGGTACCACCAAGGGATGGAAAAGTACTGGTGTAATGTATTTTGGAGGGTATGAAAGGGGGTACTTTCTTTGTGCAAGAGGAGAGTATTGTCTTAGGCTAGGTTATGGCTGGTGCTTAGAGCTAAGATAGAGAATATTACATTGCAAACAACAAACAACAGGAATTCTGCAGATGCTGGAAATTCAAGCAACACACATCAAAGTTGCTGGTGAACGCAGCAGGCCAGGCAGCATCTCTAGGAAGAGGTACAGTCGACGTTTCAGGCCAAGACCCTTCGTCAGGACTAACTGAAGGAAGAGTTAGTAAGAGATTTGAAAGTTGGAGGGTGAGGGGGAGATCCAAAATGATAGGAGAAGACAGGAGGGGGAGGGATGGAGCCAAGAGCTGGACAGGTGATTGGCAAAAGGAATACGAGAGGATCATGGGACAGGAGGTCCGGGAAGAAAGACAAGGCAGGGGGGAACCCAGAGGATGGGCAAGGGATATAGTCAGAGGGACAGAGGGAGAAAAAGGAGAGTGACAGAAAGAATGTGTGTATAAAAATAAATAACAGATGGGGTACGGGGGGGGGCATTAGCGGAAGTTAGAGAAGTCGATGTTCATGCCATCAGCTTGGAGGCTACCCAGACGGAATATAAGGTGTTGTTCCTCCAACCTGAGTGTGGCTTCATCTTTACAGTCGAGGAGGCCGTGGATAGACATATCAGAATGGGAATGGGATGTGGAATTAAAATGTGTGGCCATTGGGAGATCCTGCTTTCTCTGGCAATATTACATTGAGTCAGTTAGAGTTAGAGAGACAGAGAAAACAGGCTGCATGGAAGTTTGTTGTGTTTGTGGCTTCCCTCCAACATTGCTGAGATCAGCTTGTTTAGTGGATAGTAAGTATTATTTTAATTTATGTATTGCTACTACTGCAGACATTTGTTTTCCTTTCTGTATTGCATTTGTGGTAGTTCTAATAATGTGGTTTCTTGTGGTTTAACATGCGTGAAGTGTCTCCTTTGTGGATGCATATGCAAATACTCTGAGCTGAATAAGAAAAGAACACATAATGAATTTTAAAATAATTTTCCTTTCACACAGTCACAATCTTGAATATTCAGTCTCTCTTCTTCGGGCTCAATGTGGGCACTGTTGCCCTTGCCACTATTATGAACCTGGGTGCTACACGGTTGCAGAAATCTGCAGTGAATACAATTTATAAAATGTTGTGCAACCAAACTGCTCAGCTGGGCTACCTCCCAAACCCACTGCCAAGAAGTGCAAGAGCTTTCAGCATGCGGGACGACTACTACCAGCAGTTTCTGCTCCAAATCGCACTCTATCCTGGTTTGTAAACATATTGCTATTCTTTCAACATCATTGAATCTGAAACCTTGAGTGCCGAGCAGAGCACTGGTAGCACTGTGAAGGTCAATGAATTTGGTATACCTCTGCCTTACCTGGACAATGAGGGATGGGTGATGAATGTTAGCCTTACCTGTAATGTTCACCGCCTGAGAAATGAACACAAAAAAAAAATACATTTGGGATTAGCATTCAAAAATGCAATTCCAAACTTTCTAAATAATACCAAATTACGTAGGATTTAAGTCGAATTGTCTTAACATTCCTGTCAAATCCTTCCCAAGTACACTTTTACAGATAATACAGACCAGGTAAATGTACTGACAATTTCGAACCATTTGAATAAAATTGCTTTGTAATGTAGAAGTGCAACATGATTAGTACTTAGTCATAATATCTATGATCCTTTTTTTAACACAGGAAGCAATCTTCTGTCAATGTGCTTAGAAGCAATAATTCTTATTGTGGTGCAGCATCCACGCTGGTGTCGATGCTGCCCCCCCTCCCATCCCAATGTTCGCTCAGCGGGAGACTGACTCTGTTGTGGTCAACTGTGCATTAATGGCATGAGTTCTGGACTCTTTGACTGCCTGATTTTGATACCATTTGTGCTTTGTGTTGCTACTGTGTTTTGTACCTTGACCCCAGAGTAACACTGTCTCATTTGTATTCATGAGTATTAATATATAGTTGAAAGACAATTAATCTTGAATTGAATTGAATCTTGAGCCAGACATGCTAAGAATGGCAAAGTGCCAACAAAGTTATTCTATCCCACTTTGCAATGAAGTACATTAAATCCTTTTCCTAAAGCTCTCAAAGTTATTAAAATCCAACCTGTTAAACTATTGATGCAAATTCCAAGTTGAGAGAGTTAGTCCTGACGAAGGGTCTCGGCCTGAAACGTCGACTGCACCTCTTCCTACAGAAGCTGCCTGGCCTGCTGCGTTCACCAGCAACTTTGATGTGTGTTGCTTGAATTTCCAGCATCTGTAGAATTCCTGTTGTTAGAGTTTTTACGTAACGTGTTTGATGAAACTTCACTAATAAAAATAATTTCTTTGTTCCAGTCCTCATACATCACCTTTAGTTACCTAACTCTCAATTCATGACATTGTTCAAACTGAATTAGAAAATATAAATAACTAATATGGCAGAAGAACTGTAACCACCTCCACAAAAATAATTAAAGCAATGATATTTCAAATTGTACAAAACCTACATTATTAGTTTCATTTTGTTACTCTTTTCAACATTCACTCCTTCTCTAAAAGTAAATTTGTTATTCAGCTAAAGTGTGAAAATATTCTTTTCTCCATGTGTAACACTCGCAAAGTGTGTTAGTTAAAAATGCCGACAGTATCCTTCAATTCACTATAATGGAAAACTGATGAAAACATACTCAGTCCTCTTCTCCCCCTTACCATTGATGCTAGTTATCAACTATTTGATATTTACCTTTTTCTTCATTTTAAAAATCAATGAAGAGCAAAGAATCTTTTTCTTACTAATGTTGTTTAGAAATTCAACATGTTCACCCATTTAATAAATACCATGGCTATGCAACATTCCCCTGTTAGATATTTAATTCAAATAATCAGAGATGATATACTGAGGGCAACACACATCATGCCAGAGGAACTCAATTGGTCAGACAATATCTGTGGGAGGAAATAGACAATTGATGCTTCCGGTTGAGATCCTCCATCCACAAATTTTGACTGTCCATTTCCGTTCAAGATGCTGCCTGCTCTGCTGACTTTATCCAGCATTTTGTAAATTGCTCTGGATTCCAGCATTTGGAGTTTTTTTCCATTTTCACTTATTCAGGGTAACCTGATTCAAAAGAACAGATACATAATGAGGTCTTTGCTTCCAATCCATCGCACAAACACTGTAACTTGATAGAATCAGTTTTAATTTACATACAGATTACCAATTTCTGACAAATCAGTACACATAATCAAGTGGGAAACAGAACTATAACCAGATTAAGTGTTGCCAAAGGTTCAAATTCCATTAGAAAATCTGCGATGTACACTCTCTTTAAAATGTATGCACTGTAGGGCAAGTTAAATTATTTAAATCCCGAAGAATGCCAGGAACAGTGAACAACACTTGAGGAGATAATGGTGGCTTGATGTGTTTCATTTCCAATTAACAACAAATAACCTTAAAATGGATTTTGCATATTAAATAACATTTATTTATTAATAAATGAATTGATTTCTAATGTTGTTTCTGTTTCTTGGCAACCATGGATTACTTAACGTATTTTTTACTTATTATCCTCTCATTTTTTCTTCACTAAAGCTCCAAGCTGGATGTTTATTGATGGCCTAGTCTTTCTCTTGTCTTTAAATCTTTGCTGCAGGGAACATATTAGACTAGAAATTACACAACACTGTTTATCAGTGTTAGAACAGCAAAGTGGGTCACATTGCATAAAGAGCAAAAACTTCAAATTCAACACTATCAGAATAGCACTGTTGAATGTTTCTGTGTGAAAGCAGAATAATTTCCTTTTTGATGCATTGAAAATTTTTACAACATAGCAGATCCTATATTGCAACATTTAAAGGAATGTACTTTCCTAGAAACAGGGAGGTATTTCCATAAAGGAAGAGCAAACTGTAGGAGCATCCTTTGAGGGAGTTAGAGGGACTTGGAGACGTTGGTAAAGAACAGTGCCCATAGGAAGGATGTCTTGTGTGCAAAAACAGATGGAAGGGCCTCTAGGACACAGTCAAGCTAAATAAAACAAAAGCTATCACTTTAGCTAGTTGAAGCATCCTTCTCCAGGCTGAAGGAAAACAAAACCTACCGCTGCCTGTAAAGATTTATACATTCTCCCTGTGATCGCGTGGGTTTCCTCCTGGTGCTCCAGTGTCCTCCCAGAGTCGAAAGACATACTGATTGGAAGGTGAATTGGTCATTGTAAATTGACCCATTAATAGGCTTGGATTAAATTGGGCAATTGCCGGGCGGCATGGCTCGAAGGGCTAGAATAGCCAGAAGGGCTTACTTTGTGCTGTATCTCATTAGATAAGTAAAGCAAATAAAAGATTTATTCTCTCCATGGAGTTTGGGTAACCTTCTCAATATAGCTGCGAACAGCAGAGCGTGAGATATGACAGACATAACTAGAAGCCCAGAATCATCTTAGATAGGTACATGGAGCTTAGAAAACTAAAGGCCTATGCGCTAGGGCAATTCTAGGCAGTTTCTAGAGTAGGTTACATGGTCGGCACAACATTGTGGACCAAAGGGCCTGTAATGTGCTTAATGTGCTGTAGATTTCTATATTCTATGTTCTACATTTAATCCTGACCCTGTAACTGAGGTTATAGGAAGGCATAGATCTTAGTGAGGACCAAGAATGAAGGTTTGAATATTACCTTTGAAGTGGCATGATAGCAGGGGAAACACGGCTCACAAAATACTGAACAACACTTGGAGGGATAATGGATTAGTTGTTATGCTTCAATTCTAGTTACCAATGAATAATCTTAAAACGTATTCTGCATATTAAACGTTTGTTTACGAATGACTGTACTGATTTCTGAAATTTATCCCTGTTTCATCTACTTCCTGGCAACCATTGATTATTCAATGCAATTTCTTTATGATTATTTCTTAAATATCTCCACACCTTCAGTTGTTAAACAAAAACTGTTGATAACATTTTAGTGACACATATAAAATGCAGGACAGATATTATTGACGGAGAGAAATGAACGGATGACTTTCTGGGCCGAGACCCTTCATTAGGACTGGAAAGAAAGAGGTCAGACGTGAGAATACATGACAGGAAGGAGAGGAGTGTTTATTACAGATAAATCCAAGTGAGAGATGGAAGGTAGGTAGGTGGGGGTGGGAGGTAGTGGGAATGATATGAGGGAGGTGGAAAGGGGAAGAGGCAAAGGGCTGAACAAGATGGAATCTGATAGGAGAAGACAGTAGATCTACAAAGTGAGGTCAGGTGTAGGTGACGGGCAGATTATGAAGGCAGAGGTGAAGGAAGAGAATGGGTAAAGGGACCAGATAGATGAGGGAAACTAAAGAGCCAGGAGTGGAGGGAGAGACACTGGTTACCAGAATTTAGAAAAGTTAATGTTAATGCCTTCAGAGGAGAATACCAAGATGGAATATAATAAACACAAGAAATTCTGCAGATGTTTTGAATTCAGAGCAACATACATACACAATACTGGAGAAACTCAGCAGGTCAGACAACATGTATGGAGAGAAACAAACAGAAGATATATTGGCCAGGAGAATTCATTGATACTCCAACAAGATGGAATGTGAAGAGTTGTTCCTCTAATACGTGTTTAGCCTCACTGAGTTGTTCACATTGTTTAAAAAGATTTAGGAAGAATTAAGATTTCATTAAAAATAGAGAGGCAAATTTCTTGATAGTCATTAAGGCACATAGAAGTATGTGCAAAATTATTCTATTCATGATTAATCTAATTTTCACCTGTTCAGATTTTGGACTTGTGCAAGTTAGTTTCTTACCTTTTATGTTTACACTCAGTGGCCACTTTATTAAATACAAATGCACACCTGCATATTTAAAGCAAATATCTAACCGTCCAATCATCTGGCAGCAGGTCAATGCATAAAAGCAAACAGACATGGCCAGGAAGTTCGGTTGCTGTTCAGACAAAACCTCAGAATGGAGAAGAAATGTGATCTAAGTGACTTTGATTGTGGGAAAATTGTTGTTGGTCCCTGACAGGGTGGTTTGAATATCTCAGAAACTGCTGTTCTCCTGGGGATTTTCATGCACAACAGTCTCTAGAGCAGGAGCCCCAATATTTTTTTATATGCCAAAGAACGTTACCATTAACTCAGGGGTCTGTGGACCTCAGGTTGGGAATCGCCAATCTAGGGTTTAAAAAGAATGATGCAAAAAACAAAATACATACAGTGATCAGCAGATCTGTGGGTGAAAGCACTTTTTTAATGAAAGAGGTCAGAGGGGAATGGCTAGACTAGTTCAAGCTGACAGAAAGTCGACAGTAACTCAAATGTCCATGCATTATAACAGTGATGTGCAGAAGAGCATTTCTAAACCTATAACACTTGGAACCTTGAAGTTCTTGGGCTACAGAACCAAAAGACCATGAACGTAAACTCGATGGCCACTTTATTAGGTACCTGAGTGTATATCAGCTGTAGCACACTTATCCTTGGTACAGTTTATGAGTTTTGATACTATTCTGCAGACTCAAGTACAAACCTTATTAAGCTGACGCTGCAGTCTAGTAGCGGACAGAAAAGTTACTTTAAAAATAGTATGTCAAACAGGAGTCATCGTGAAGAGAGTTGGCGTACGAGTAAAGTACAGAGGAATACAAGTTCTGTGCATGACTCACAAAAAGATATCAGGGAGGTGTAGCAATTATAAAGCATATTAATCTTTATTGCAAGGAAATTAGAATAAAGAAACAAATATTTTTAGGACTGCATCTAATGTCACCTTGTGTAATATGTCAAAGTTGCTGGTGAACGCAGCAGGCCAGGCAGCATCTCTAGGAAGAGGTACAGTCGATGTTTCAGGCCGAGACCCTTCGTCAGGACTAACTAACTTCCTTCAGTTAGTGAATGAATGTAAGAGGTATTATATTGAAAGTCTTCAATATTTAATTTTAAGGATACAAGAAGTTTTCATCTGCATATGAAAAGCCAGAGTTACAATATTTTTTATTATCATATGATTCATGTTCTCACTTTTAACACTTAAATACAAATACAATTAAAATGGGATTAGTTGCTCTTAACTCTTCAATGTTATTTTGCTTATCTACAGGAGGATGTTAAGGCAATAGAGACTTTTCAGAGAAGGTTTACTAGGAGGGTACCTGGAATGACCAAGTAGTATCATAAAGTTGGACAAGATCGAATTGCATCTGTTGAGAGGTTATGGGGAGGGGACTTGATTGAAACATAGATGATCCTGAGGAATCTCAACAGACTAGATGTAGAGAAAATGTTCCCTCTTACAGAAGAGTCGAGAAGAGGCACAGTTATAAATTACTGACGGTCTATTTAAATTAAAAAGAGTGTCTTTTGAACTTACTTCTTTAAATGGTCACAAAAACAGTGCTTCTGAATACTTAGACACAAGGTAGATGGATTCTTGTTAAGCAGGGATGAGAAAAGTATAAAATTGAAATGATAATCAGGTCAATTGCAAATTGAGCAGAGCTGGCTCAAAATTTGTCTGTTCAAATTTTTGTAAATAAAGCCTGAGGAGATTCCTGGAGCAATTATATGTGCCTGGCTGCATAAATGTGGTGCAAAAATATCCCGTTCAGTCACAAGATTTTAATCAGCTTATTTGCAAATTAGAACTCTCAGTCAAACAACAGAACCAATATAATAAATCAAAAACATATACGGTAATATCATTTCAGGCTGAAATGACCATCCTAATTATGATGGAGATGAGTTTTCTTCTTAAACAGCTGGAGGACTGGTGGTAAAACCCATCAAATGAAGATGATGAAGATGGTGTAAATTCATGTAATGTGTGGACAATGCAATTCCTTATCATTAGTGAATACGGGAATACAAATGATTAGTCTTTGAATGAAGACTCATTTGCTCACTGACAAAGATTCAACATTTTAAACAACTCAGGTTTTCATGGCAAAAACAAAATACTGGAAATAGACAGCATCTATATGTGGGAAGAGAAACAGAAGTAGCAAAGAGTCTCCAACCTGAAACATTGACTGTTTCTCTTCCCACGAATGTGGCCTGACCTGGTGAGTATTCCCAGGATTTTTTGATTTTGGCAAGATTTTTTACTATTTTATGTTTTATGGTTTTGAAATTGAAGTGTTACATTACAGACTTAAAATCCCCAATGGTAGAAGAGTACTTTTTACTGCCGTAAGGCATTGTTTGACATTTTCTCACTGAACATACTTAGTGCTGAACGTGAATGGTGCCAGTGTCAGTAGGAATCGAACTGAGACCACATCGACACATTTGCTATGAGATCCTTGCAACTGACTGAGAGTGAATTAGTCATCTAATTATTTTGGCTTAGAAAGTACAAGCAGTTGATTTTAGCAACTTTCTCCTCAAACTGTTCCAAATAAAGAACTTTCAACAATTTAGGATAGAGCACCAATGTGCTTCACCAAACCATTCTTTCTGAAGATTAAGGTATTAATCTGCCTATTTTGTAGAGTAATTTGTGTTTAATTACCAATCTTAACTAATGATCAGGACCACATGTACAGAAGACAAGTTTTTATGACAATTTTTATTACCTTGAATGAGGTCAAAACACTCTACAACTAAGTTAATGTTATAGTGTCATTCTGTTGTAAAAGGGAAAGCATTAGCAGCTGTCTTTATGACCTAGGGCCTATAGTAAGCCGCTCGACAATAATCGAATACTATTGATCAAGGAGCAAAACTTGGCCAAGACATAGTGATAGATGCCCCTTTTCTTTACACAACTCATCATAGAATCTTTTAAATTCATCTCATGGGAGCTCGGGGCCTGCCTTAACATCCAAAAGAGGTCACCTCACTTATTGCAGTTTTTCCTCAGTGTTTCTTCACTTTCAAGGACACTTCTTCTCATGTTCTTGATATTTATTGCTGATTTATTTATTATTATTGTTTCCTTTGTTTTTGAATTTGCACAGTTTGTTGTCTTCCACACTCTAATTAAACACCCTTGTTGGGAGTATTTCATTGATAATATATACTTATTATTCTATTGATTTATTATGTATGCCCACAATAAAATGAGCTCAGGGTGTATATGGTGCCATATACAATATGTACTTTGATAACACTATTTTGCTTTGCACTTTGAACTTTATTGCACTGCTATGTCAACCTAGATTGCGTTACCAGAATCCGCAAACTTCAGTCATAAAGGCGAATATACTGTGAACTGAGCCAGGAATGACTTATAATTGCAGCCAAGTTTTCAGAACACTTATTATGGACACAAACGTAATAAACAATCAATATAGATATGCAACTTATTGAAATATTTCTGCATTCACGATTACGTACTTGAATTACTGTGGAGACAGAATTGGGGTGAAGTTAAGAGAGCTCTCTGCCAAAATTGAATTCTACCTTGATTTTTATTCCAGTTAAGGGCAAACTTTGAAGATTTTTAAAATCTTTAAACAACTGCTGGTTTCTGACTGCAAAAATTCCTTAAAAGATGGCAATGTTTTTTCTAGGTCCAAACAAAGGTGTAATTATTCTTTTTCACAATCGCAAGACACTGCGAGATTTTAAGAACACCAAGTACAGTAAACCTACCCCACGAGCAAGTTACTGGATAGCGTTAGAGCTGGATTTTTTGTCTACCGTGTTGCAGCCTGCTATAGCCACCCAGGGGAAAAAGGCATCAGAGATGGTACACGGAGCTGGTGCACAATCCAACAGATGCTGGGGTGATAGTCTTGGACAATTTTTTTGTGATTGCAAGATCCTGTTGGACATTGGTAATGTAGAGTAGTGTGAGTCCAATTCACTTGCTAATTGTTAAGACTGATGGCAGGAGAGCTGCCTTGCCTTGGTTGTTGCACAGACAATGCTCTTGTGTCTCACGGGCACCTACTGCGGCCACTGGGGCAGGAGATGGTGGACCCCGCGGTGTGTTGCTGGATTCCACTCTGCATTGGGAGCTGGCACTTCCGGTATTCGCTCGGAAAGACCTGATGGATTGTGTTCGTCTGCAGCTGCATCTGCGCAGGATGAGGAACTTCTACAGGCCTGCTCTGCAGAAACGTGGCTCCATCCAGGAGAACAGCCATGCACCAACAATCTACCAATCATAACACCCTGGGACTTGGCTATAACATTATTTATTTTTATATTTTTATTTCTTATAACTGTATGTTTTCCTAATTAGATGTGTCATACATGCTGTGCGCTGTGTGTGACTGTTGGTTTTCACCTTGGCCCCAGAGGAATGTTGTTTCGTTTGGCTGCATTCATGTGTATGGTTTGAATAACAATTAATCTTGAACTTAAACTTAAAACAACACTTTCTTTCGGCTTCTTTCATGACTTTACTATAATTGGTGAAACAAACACAAATAATTATCCTTGTCCTTGACCAATTCAAATTCATGGATTCAAAAATTAGTTCCTCAGATCTGCCAAGAATAAAGGAGTTGAGTGTTCAGAATAAAATTGTTTAGAAGTAGTTATATTAGACATTGCAATCAGATTTCCATGGCAACAGAAACCTTTTTGGAAGCATTGACCAAGAATTTGCTGGAGGGGCACAACTCAACACTGGATGACTCTTCTCCTCGCCCTCAGCTCCAATTAATTCTGGTGCACAAATTGCTGGAAGTGCAAGCTGATAACAGCCAGCAAGGTCACAGTGTGCAGCTTAGATTTACAGTAGATAAATCAAGCACTATCAGCGTATGTCCTCAAAACAATAAGGATTTGAATGCTCTCTACAGTACAATCCTGGTGTCAGCCTGGAGATATGATTACAAGGAATTTATTAAAATGTTACTGATTTACATCCCATTCCACATAAACCTATGAATAAAATAACTTTACAGCCAATGCTCAGATTGTTATTTTTTCACTCTCATGGATTTGAAAGACCAGTGTTTGATGCTGCCTACATGTGAACACTAAGTATTTTGTCTACTGGTTTTAAACAGAAGTTTGATCGCTACTTCTCTCTACTGGATAGGAAACATTAGGGCAAGTTTTCTGTGATTATAAGGCACTCTCTTTGTTCCAAGCTGGCTCCTGGTCTTTTTGCAGGGAGTGCCCCAGCACCTGCAGAATAGTTTTGACTGCCAGAGGAGCCTGGCCACTCCACTCAGGTCTACCAGTTGTGAATGATGACACTGAATGCTTGTGAATGTCATCAGCATTTATAAATGCCCTGTAACTCTTGAGAGTTCTTATAGATACAATATGTTATTTATAAAAAAATTGAAGTGTTATTTTACCACATTTAAAGGAAACATAATGTAAAACTATAAGAACATAAATATCGGAGCAGAATTTGCTCACTTGATTCATTGAGTCTGCTCCGTGTCTAATCATGGCTGATCCATTTCCCTCTCAGCCCCAATCTCCTGTCTTCTACTCATATTCCTTCATGCCCTGACTAACCAATAATTTATTGACCTCTGCCTCAAATGTACCCATTGACATGGCTTCCACAGCCTCCTTTGTCAATGAATTCCACAGATTCACTACGCTCTGGCTAAAAATATTCCCCTTTGTTCTAAATGGATGTACTTCTAAGGTACAATTAATTTAAAGTATTGAACCTATACTTAGTAAGTAAATAAAGCAAAATTGCTTGCATTTACTCCCTAGCAGCCAATTCATTAGGATGGAGATTAGTGAGGTTAGGGTAGGTTTAAGCCATCCCAGTGTCAATGGAGCCGGTTTCTCATCCTAGGAGCTGGGAGGGATGAACAATCATTTTCTGGCCTATTGAACTACATGAAGGTGAGCTACAGGAATAATTCAGTCTAGAACAGCAGGAAGGAACATAGAACATAAAACATTCAACAGTACAGCACAGGAGCAAGCCCTTCAGCCCATAATATCTTTACCACCTCTGATGCCACATGAAACTAATCCCTTATGCCTATAGATGAATGATATCTCTTCTTTTGGCCATGGAGGAATTAAAATATGGAAGAAAACATCAAAATAAAATGGGTCAATGACAGTGGAAGCACATAAACCAATTGTCTTTGTTCTTAACGGGAGGGTGAAGGAATCAAGGCTGCCATTTTGTGAAGCTGCTCTGCATCATTCATTTTGTAAACTGGAGTTGCTTGGCTTGAATGGTGTTTTAAAGTAGACACAATGATATTCCAAGTAATCTGCTGAACTAGAGATAACTTCAAAATAAGAAGTTATGTGTAAGGTGTTCTTTGGTTAGAT
Organism: Mobula hypostoma; assembly: GCF_963921235.1. Classification (NCBI taxonomy): domain Eukaryota; kingdom Metazoa; phylum Chordata; class Chondrichthyes; order Myliobatiformes; family Myliobatidae; genus Mobula; species Mobula hypostoma. Next base: position 34,256,025 of record NC_086117.1, read on the forward strand.
ATAGCATGCAGGTTTATAAATGTTGGGGTCTGTGTCAGCCCTAAGTGATTTGAACTGGTTACTGGTTTAGTAACTGATTTAAATCAAAGAACCATGAATTACCATTTGTCACTTGCAGAAGAGGGCAATAAATGGATGCTGGTTAGACTAGAGCCAATATGAAGGTTTTATAGGTCAGCCTGATGACCCAAAGTCAATAACACTGAAATGCAACATTTGAATGGGTAAGGAATGAATATAAAGGCTTCAAAGGCTTCAAAGTAGCAATAACTTCAAAGAACCACCATTGCGAGGAAGAACCCCCCATACCAGGGGCTGGAAAAAGAAGGGTCGATCATCTAGCCAGTGGGAGATCCCCTATTTCAGTGCTATAAATTGTAAAAGTGGTTTGAGTGGGTATTAGACCACAAGACCATAAGATATTGGAGCAGAGGTAGGCCATTTGGCCCATTGAGTCTACTCCACCATTTTATCATCACCGATCGGATTTCCCTCTCAGCCCCAACCTCCTGCCTTCTTCTTGTATCCCTTCATGCCCTGATCAGTCAAGAATCTTTCAACCTTTGTTTTAAATATACATAAAGACTTGACCTCCACAGCTGCCTGCGGCAAAGAATTCCACACATTCGCAACTCTCTGGCTAAGGAAATTCCTTCTCATTTCTGTTCTCTTAAGGGAAACCTCTCTATTCTGAAATTGTGTCCTTTGGTCTTCCACTCTCCCACCATAGCAAATATCCTCTCCACATACACTCTATCAAGGCCTTTCACCATTCAATAGGTTTCAATGAGGTCACCAGGCACAGATCCATCAAATGCTCTTCAAATGACAAGTCATTTAATCCTGGAATCATTTTTGTGAACCTTCTTTGAACCCTTTCTAGTTTCTGTACATCCTTTCTGAGATAAGGAGCACAAAATTGCTCACAACACTCCAAGAGAGGCGTCATCAGTGCTTTATAAAGTCTCAATTGGACATGCTTGCTTTTATACAAGGATTTATTGGTACAGAGGGAACAGTAGAATTCATGGTTTAAATTATTGGTCAAAGCTCAACATATTTATGTTGCTGTTTGTGCAGAGACAATCAAGTGTGGGCTTCATTAATTAAGAGCGACACCGTGAGTTACCTAACCTAGTTTCATTGATGAATGGTCAACATCTCCATTCCCTTCATGTTCATTTGTTTCTCTCTGTGCTTCTGAAACATCACCATCAAATCAGCATCCATAGCACCCTTGGTAACGCATTCCAGGAACTTATTTCTCTCTGTGTAAAATTGTTCACTTCATCTTTCACTCTTTCATCTTAATGTCATGTCCTTATGTATTTGACACTTCTATCCTGACAAAAAGACTGTGGTTATATACTCTATCTATGCCGCTGATCAAGTCGTCAAGTCACTTTTTATTGTCATTTCGACCATAACTGCTGGTAATGTACACAGTAAAAATGAGACAACGTTTTTCAGGACCATGATGCTACATGAAACAATATAAAAACTACACTGAACTATGTAAAACAACACAAAAACTACACAAGACTACAGACCTACCCACGACTGCATAAAGTGCACAAAACAGTGCAGACGTTACAATAAACAGTAAACGAAACAATAGGCACAGTAGAGGGCATTAGGTTGGTGTCAGTCCAGGCTCTGGGTATTGAGGAGTCTGATGGCTTGGGGGAAGAAACTGTTACATAGTCTGGTCGTGAAAGCCCGAATGCTTCGGTACCTTTTTCCAGATGGCAGGAGGGAGAAGAGTTTATATGACGGGTGCGTGGGGTCCTTCATAATGCTGTTTGCTTTGCGGATGCAGCGTGTGGTGTAAATGTCTGTAATGGCGGGGAGAGAGACCCTGATGATCTTCTCAGCTGACCTCACTATCCGCTGCAGGTTCTTGCGATCCGAGATGGTGCAAATTCCGAACCAGGCAATAATGCAGCTGCTCAGGATGCTCTCAATACAGCCTCTGTAGAATGTGGTGAGGATGGGGGTGGGAGATGGACTTTTCTCAGCCTTTGCAAAAAGTAGAGACGCTGCTGGGCTTTCTTTGCTATGGAACTGGTGTTGAGGGACAAGGTGGGATTCTCCGCCAGGTGAACACCAAGAAATTTGGTACTCTTAACGATCTTTACGGAGGAGTTGTCGACGTTCAGTGGAGAGTGGTCGCTCCATGTCCTCCTGAAGTCAACAACCATCTCTTTTGTTTCGTTCACATTCAAAGACAGGTTGTTGACTGCACCAGTCCGTTAGCTGCTGCACCTCCTCTCTGTATGCTGACTCATTGTTCGTTCTGATGAGACCCACCACGGTCGTGTCATCAATAAAATTGATACCTCCAGTGACAGGATCCTCGTGTATATCTCAGTATAAGGGAAATGACAGTGACATAGCTCATTGCCAGCATTACGTGTTCACATGTTATTAATTAGCAGTAATTGTTACTCATATAGAATCCAATCTTTATCCCTTCAGGTTATTTGACAACATTTTCCCTCTCTAAAGAATTTAGTAGTGTTTACAATTCTTCCAGGGTAATTTTCGTATTGGTTGTGCTTTACATGCCAGTAGAGAATAACCTTATCTCATCAAAAAGCTCCTTGGATTGTGAAGCAGTAGCATTGACTTTTTGCTGGAACTTTTTCTTCTTTAGTGTAAGGAATCATTCAGAGATGAGCTTTTACTTTGCATAGTTAAAGAGAAGGGCACAAATACACACAGTGTCCACTTCATTAAGTAAACCTGCTCGTTAACGCCAATATCAATTCATCCATTCATGTGGCAGCAACTCAATGCATAAAGACATGAAGACATGGTCAAGAGGTTGTTGCTGTTCAGACCAAGCACCAGAAAGGGAAAGAAATGTAATCCAAGTGACTTTGACTTCTGTGCCAGATGGGATGGTTTGAGCTGATCTCTTGGGATTTTCACAGACACCAGTCTTTAGAGTTTACAAAGAATGGTGTGGGGGAAAAAAATCCAGAGAGTGGCACCTCTGTGGGTGAAAATGCCTTGTTGATGAGGGTGATCAGAGGGGAACGGCTAGACTGGTTCAAGCTGACAGGAAGGCAAGAGTAACTCAAATAGCCATGTAGTCATGTGCAGAAGAGATTCTGAATGCACACCACTTCAAATCTTGGAGTGGATGTGCTACAGAAGCAGAAGACCATGAACATACACTCTGCGGCCACTTTATTAGGTACAGGATGGAGGCTGCCAGAGTGAAATGCAGTGTGAAGGATTAACATATTTGCCAACTGAAAGTTGCTACCTCTGTGCTGATCATTGATTGGCCTGTTTGAACGACGCAGCAGCTCTTTCCATTTGCGGGCTTTTGTGCTTTTACCTCTCAGAGAGCACAGATTGATGCTGCTTGTGAAGTGCATCTGACTGCTTGATGCAGCGTTTTATAAAACATCTCTGGACTCAACTGAAAGTCCAAGAACAGAACACATAAGGCCAGAAGAACATCCCTTTAAACTGTAGTGTGTTCTGTTCTTCTCCACTGTAGTGCACAGTTGAAGCTAGCAACAAGGCGATTCAAGACCAGTAGCTATCTGCCAAACACGCCTGGTACTTATCAATGTGATCCATCACATTGTCTGAGCAAGTTTTCTCTCAATATGTCCTTACTCCATTCTCTCTTTAATAATAATAAATAATAAAGGCATCCGTTAGTCTTGCAAGACCATAGATCTGCGCCTGGAAAGTCTTCACTCTCCAGGGCGCAGGCCTGGGCAAGGTTGTATGGAAGACCAGCAGTTGCCCATGCTGCAAGTCTCCCCTCTCCACGACATCAATGTTGTCCAAGAGAAGGGCATTAGGACCCATACAGCTTGGCACCAGTGTCGTCGCAGAGCAATGTGTGATTAAGTGCCTTGCTCAAAGACACAACACATGTTGCCTCGGCTGGGGCTCAAACTCATGACCTTCAGGTCGCTAGTCCAATGCCTTAACCACTTGGCCTCTTTAACACCTGTATTTTAACTATCTTCCACTTCTTAGGAGTTACTGGATGAATATTACCTCCAAGAGTAGATTCCAGTGGTGTTCACTGGTCCTTCTATGCCGTGGGTCAAGCAGAGGGATCTGTGGTTCAGATTTGCTCCTGACATTGCCAAGAAATTCCCTTGCTTAACTCAAAGATAACTGACCAGTGTTGCTAAAAGTCACCTTAACCCATGAGTACCCAACCTTTTTTATGCCCTGGATCCCTAGTATTAGCTGAGGGGTCCGTGAATTCAGGTTGGAAACCCCTGCCTTAACCCAATGTAGAGCAAGGCTGTATTATTTGTGCTTGTAACTATTCATTGCAATGTTACACTTAACTTCCTGGCAGTTATTGATAAATTAATTTTATCTAATATCATTAATTTATGTGGTTCAGTTCAGGAAATTATGTTATTGTTTAAAATTTATTGTGAAATTTGTCATGGAAAGTTACAATTTAATTTGCTCTGACTAATTTATTGTCAAATGTATTAGTTTCACACTAATGAAAAAAATCTGTTTTTTTCCATAAATCCTAGTAACTAAAATTAGAAATTTACCTCAGGAAAAGGAAGTATATCCTGGATGTGCATCAGTAATTATGAATAGGTTATATGACCAACACACAGCCTGAAATGCTTACTTTCAATAGGTATATTTAATGTCAGAGAAATGTATACAATATACATCCTGAAATTCACTATACTTACTGAAAACTATAATGACATTTTAACATCAAGATCAAAATTTAAATTCAGCACACCATCTCTTGTGATGACAATGATACCTTTCCATCATCACTTATCTACCACCACTTTGAACTTTGGACCAAATTCTTGCACAGATTTTTAAGGCTGGATTTTTTTAGATTCAATACCTAAAAAGCTTCTCCAAAAGGTGTCTGGTTAAAAATATGTGTATTTTGATTCAGCACGAGGAACAATCAGCACAACTGCTAACGTAATGATTTATTTTCAATCTATTGTGGTCCCAGCATTCTAAATATATTATAAATGCCATGTTTTCTATGCTCACAATACAGAAGAACCTGTAGTTCTTTGAATAATTGAAGGGCTTTCTGGGAAATGTTGGAGAGAACTGAATAAGTAGGAAGACATCGATGTGGTACAGTGGTATGACTACTAGAGTTGCTGCTTCTCAGTTTCAGTGACCCAGGCTCAGTTCTTTGTGTGGAATTTTTACATTCTCTCTCTGATTTTGTGCATTTCCATCAACCATGGTTTCTCCATTTCAAAAGATTTGCAGGTTGGTGGGTTATTTGGCTACAGTAAATTCTCCTTCGTATGTAGATGGCTGATGGAATCGAGGGGAGTGTGGAGAATACAAAATGTGATTGGTGTAAATGGGGATGGATAAGGTATGCTGTAGCTTTGTTACTGTAATTTATTGAAAGAAATACCTTGCTAACAATGAAAATTGTTTCCTCTAAAATATTTTCCTTCATCTCATACTTTACACAATGCAAAGCAGCAATATTGTTAGCCATTGACTAACCTGACCAGTTTTTAAATAAAGTGTTCTTTGGACAGGATGAAAGTTCCTTTTTATCTGCTGCCGATTCTGATTAATAAACTCCCAGACCGTAAGCAGTAATATGCCAAGGCGTCTTCTAAACCCAAACCTCTGTGACCTTGAGCAAGAGCACCAGACACATAGCAGTGTCACATCTCAGAATTCCTCTGTGAGTCATACATTATTCTTAACCGGAATTGTATTGCTTTTTCTTCATTGCAACCAGTTAACTTCCTGCAGCTCCCCTCTCAAAAAAAAGATGGGGAACTATTGTTGCAACATGGAATACACTAGTTCGAGGGAGAAGAAATAACTGTTAGTCATGTAAGCAGCATTAAATCTGTGATTAAATAAAATTCATCACTTTGAAAGGAAATTAATGCAGCTTATTAGAAGACTGCAAAATCGGTTTAACATAGGCCACTGAATGACACTCAGGTTAACAATAAATAGAAAAGTGAGCTTGCAGTATCAACAACTAGACAATATTTCTCCACTGTATATCAAACCTGACTCAACACTTCCAGTAAGAGGTCATTATTTGAACAGTAAATTCTCAAAACTGTACATTAAAAATAGGTCCACAAGATCCGATTGGGACTTAAAGTGCATCTTGCTAGAGATCAGAATCAGAATCAGAATCAGGTTTATTATCACTGGTATGTGACGTAAAATAACTTAGCAGCAGCAGTTCATTGCAATACTATAAAAATAATAATAAATAAAATAAAATAATAATAATATATAAACAAGTAAATTAATTATGTATATTGAATAGATTTAAAAATGTACAAAAACAGAAATACTGTATATTAAAAAAAGTGAGGTAGTGTCCAAAGGTTCAATGTCAATTTAGGAATAAGATGGCAGAGGGGAAGAAGCTGTTCCTGAATCACTGAGTGTGCGTCTTCGGGCTTCTGTATCTCCTACCTGATGGTAACAGTGAGAAAAGGGTATGCCCTGGGTGCTGGAGGTCCTTAATTATGGATGCTGCCTTTCTGAGACACTGCTCCCTAAGGATGTCCTGGGTACTTTGTAGACCAGTGCCCAAGATGGAACTGACTAGATCTACAACCCTCTACAGCTTCTTTCGGTCCTGTGCGGTAGCCCCTCCATACCAGACAGTGATGCAGCCTGTCAGAAAGCTCTCCACGGTACAACTATAGAAGTTTTTGAGTGTATTTGTTGACATGCCAAATCCCTTCAAACTCCTAATGAAGTATAGCCGCTGCCTTGCCTTCTTTATAACTACATCGATATGTTGGGACCAGGTTAGATCCTCAAAGATCTTGACACCCAGGAACATGAAGCTGCTCACTCTCTCCACTTCTGATCACTCAATGAGGATTGGTATGTGTTCCTTCGTCTTACCCTTCCTGAAGTCCACAATCAGCTCTTTCATCTTACTAACATTGAGTGCCAAGTTGTTGCTGTGGCACCACTCCACTAGTTGGCATATCTCACTCCTGTACACCCTCTCGTCACCACCTGAGATTCTACCAACAATGGCTGTATCCTCAGCAAATTTATAGATGGTATTTGAGCTATGCCTAGCCACACAGTCATGTGTATATAGAGAGTAGAGCAGTGGGCTAAGCACACACCCCTGAGGTACACCAGTGTTGATCGTCAACGAGGAGAATATGTCATCACCAATCCGCAAATTACAATGGGTTCGGGTCCTTGCTGAGGCAGGAGTTCAGTCTAGTCATAACCAACCTCTCAAAGCATTTCATCACTGCCGATGTGAGTGCTACTGGATGATAGCCGTTAAGGCAGCCCACATTATTCTTCTTAGGCACTGGTACAAATGTTGCCTTTCTGAACCAAGTGGGAACTTCCACCTATAGCAGTGAGAGGTTGAAAGTGTCCTTGAATACTCCCGCTAGTTGTTTGGCAGAGGTTTTCAGAGCCTTACCAGGTACTCCATTGGGACCTTCCACCTTGTGAGGGTTCACTCTCTTTAAAGACAGCCTAACGTCGGCCTCTAAGATGGAGATCAGAGGGCCATCAGGTGCAACAGGGATCTTCACAGCTGTTGTTGTGTTCTCCCTTTCAAAGCGTGCATAGAAGGCGCTGAGTTCATCTGGTGGTGAAGCATCGCTGCCATTCATGCTATTGGGTTTTGCTTTGCAGGAAGTATCGTCTTGCAGACACTGCCAGAGTTGCCGTGCATCCGATGTCACCTCCAACCTTGTTTGAAATTGTCTCTTCGCCCTTGAAATAGCCCTCCGCAAATCATGCAACACACCTAAACGTTGCTGGTGAACGCCGCAGGCCAGACAGGCAGCACACATCTTTTCTGGTACAGGCCTGTGTCGCTGGACTTGAATGCCACAGATCTAGCCTTCAGCAGATGACGTACCTCCTGGTTCATCCACAGCAAGGAAATGAAAAGGTTGCAGATGTGAAATTACAGAGAGCATCTTTGCCCATGTCATATTAACATGTATAGTATTTGCCTGGGACACAAGTTAAAAAGTAAACAGTATAACACTACTATTGGATGGTGGCAAGGAGTTCAGTAGTCTCACAGCCAGAGGAAAGAGGCTGTTTCTCATCCTAACAGTCTTTCTTCTAATGGTTTCGTACCTCCTACCTGATGGTAGGAGTCAGAGATTTTTGGAAGGTTTGGCAATGCTAAGGGGCTTGTGTATGCAGTGCTCCTGATAAATATCTCTGATGGGTGGAAGGGAGACCCCAACAATCCTCTCAGTTGGCCTCACAACCCTTTGTAGGGACTTGTGGTCAGGATACTCTCAATGGTGTTCCTGTAAAAATTAGTTAGATTGGGGTTGAGAGAGGGTCGTTGTTGAAGCCTCGCCAGCCTTAATATCCATAGGAGGTGTACTAGCTGATGTGCTTTTTGACTAAAGAGCTGGTGGTGAAGGACATGATGAGGTTGTCCATTATGTGCACTCTCAGAAACGTGGTGCTCCTAACTCTCTCCTTGGAAGAGCCATTTATATGTATATTCAGACAGCACCTTCCTAAAGTCTACAGTCATCTCTTTAGTCTTCCATCATACAACTATCATCATACAACTTTGATGATAGCATCTATCATCTGATTTCATACTCCCTGTTCCAGTGCACTCTCGGGTTCAGCAGAAATTCAATCAAGGTTGTAGTAATATCATCAAAGGTCTTCTGACCTCCCAGGGTTTTGCTTGGCAGAAGACAAGCTCTGTTGTGGCCGACTGCAGATTTTTTGGCTGCACTCAATGGACTCGGGGCCTCAAGCTGTGGGGTTGCCTGGTTTACGGCTGCTGGGGAAGAGGCAACAGAGCCGGTATGCTCCACTAGGGGCTGCTACGCACAGTTGTGTTCAACTGAAGATTTCAAGTAGACTGAAGAGGCTAGGCTAAATATCTTTATACTTGTGAGCTTGAGTTTTTAATAATATTCTATATGTGCTTGTATATGCGAAGACTGGACCGCAAGCCATGGTGTCACCTGACAGGTGTCGGGTCAGTGCGTTCTATTGTGTTTGACAGATGATCTTGATTGGCTGGGTGGTCTGGACTATATACATGCATATTCTGCATCATTGTATTTTACTGATATTCTACATGAGATTGTTGTCTTGTATATGTGAGTACTGGACCTCAAGCTGCAGTATCACCTGTTGAGGGGTGGGGGGGGGGGATGTTGGGGCAGTGCATTCCACCAGAGGCTGTGTGGCAAGGCTCCAGGCTGGAGTCCTTAAGACCATAAGAGTCACTGCTGCCCCCTAGTGTTCACTCAGTGGAAGACAGGCTCCAATGTGGTCAACTGTGGTTTAGTAACTTGAGTATTGGGATTCTTCTATTCTATGATTGTGATACCATCCCTGCTTGCTATCTACTCAGTGGAAGATGGGCTCTAATGTGATCAACTGTGGTTTGGTAACTTGAGTTCTGGGATTCTTCTGTTTCTGGTGATCCCTGTTTCTATCCAGGGGGTCAGTGTGGACACGGTGGAGGATTACAAATACCTGGGGATACGAATTGACAATAAACTGGACTGGTCAAAGAACACTGAGGCTGTCTACAAGAAGGGTCAGAGCTGTCTCTATTTCCTGAGGAGACTGAGGTCCTTTAGCATTTGTTGGACGGTGCTATGTTCTACGAGTTTGTGGTGGCCAGTGCTATCATGTTTGCTGTTGTGTGCTGGAGCAGCAGGCTGAGGGTAGCAGACACCAACAGAATCAACAAACTCATTCGTAAGGCCAGTGATGTTGTGGGGATGGAACTGGACTCTCTAACGGTGGTGTCTGAAAAGAGGATGCTGTCCAAGTTGCATGCCGTCTTGGACAATGTCTCCCATCCACTACAAAATGTACTGGTTGGGCACAGGAGTACATTCAGCCAGAGACTCATTCCACCGAGATGCAGCACTGAGTGTCATAGAAAGTCATTCCTGCCTGTGGCCATCAAACTTTACAACTCCTCCCTTGGAGGTTCAGACACTCTGAGCCAATAGGCTGGTCCTGGACTTATTTTCATCTGGCATAATTTACATATTATTATTTAATATTTATGGCTTTATATTGCTATATTTATACTCTATTCTTGGTTGGTGGAACTGTAACGAAACCCAATTTCCCTCGGGATCAATAAGGTATGTATGTCTATCTATCTATCTATCTACCTATCTATTCAATGATTGTGATACCATCCCTGCTTGCTATCTTTTGTGTGCTGAATTGTGTGTAACTGTTGGTACTGTGTTTTGCACCTTGACCCCATTGTAACGCTGCCTCATTTGTCTGTATGCATGAGCATTCTTGTATGGTTGAATGACAATTGAACTTAAATTGAATTGAAATGAATTAAATTGAATAGATAAGATTTTGTTGCCTGGATAAATCAGGGGAACCTCACTGGTACTCTGCATGGAAGCTGCATTTTCATCAGCTGTGCGCTGCACAATCTTGATGATCAAAGGCAGTAAATTATGTTAGAGAAAGACCTCAATCCTGAAGAAAGTATGAGAGAGCCTGGAGAACAATATCCACAAGAGGTTAATGACTATCAGAGAGATGTCCCGTTTGCCACCACAGCCTTGAAACCAAGAGACTGCAGGTGCTGGGAACTGGAACAAAAAAAAAAGCTGCTGGTGGAACTCATTGTTTCAGGAGCATCTGGGAGGCAAAGGGACAGTCGATGTTTAAGGATGCTTCAACAGTCCTAATGCATGATCTGGATGGTTAACCCTTTCCCTCCACAGATGCCGCTTGACCATTGAGTTCCACCCGCAAGTTGTTTTGTTTACCATAGACATAGATTCTGTCCAAGCAGTAGACAAAGGCATTAGCGACATTGGATTTAAGGGGCACCTTAACAAAGAAACAATCTTATAAAGGACACTGCAGAATCAATGCAAACCAAATGACCTTCATCACATTATAATCCTTTCCCCAAAAACAGTTGGCTTGAAATCAAAAGTAAAGAGCTCAGATGATGCACACAATCTGTTTGTGTCTTCATGTGCAGTTTGTCCATGTCAATCATAACAAGGATGAGTGCATTGATGCTCTAATTACTTTAATGGCTTACTACTCTGTCTCTATATTCCCTGATGACAGCACTTTGCTTAAAGCACTTAGACCGCTTCATACAATACATTTTCTGAAAGGATCTCCATTCTGCAGGTTAGAATGGTCTTGTGAAAATCACCATGACATAATTGATAAGAACATGATTTTTTTCTCTAAATATTGCTCCACTAAGCAGTTATTCTCACTAATGGAGGGAACCATGATTCAGAGAGTGACCTAGCTGCCTGACAGCTCCAGCGACATGGATTGAATCCTGACCATCACTGCTGTCTGTGTAGTACTGCTCCAGCTGCTCTGAGCTTCATGTCTGTGGGCTTTGCGATGTTTTGCTCTGTTGTGGGATGAACTGAGGCTGAGGCTGCGGGCCTGCTCCAGCTGTTTCATGTTTATGGACTCACTTTCATTCTGAATGCTGTTTGCTTGCTTTTATTGTTTGCACAACTTGTTTTCCTGCATATTCAGTGTTGCATTTTTATGGGTTTGTTTGAGTTTTTGTTTTGCTGTTGTCTATAAGGAGATGAATCTCAAGGTTGTGTAATGTATACATACTTGGATAATAAATATGCTTTGAACTTTAGTTTATGGAATCCTAATATGACCGTGTGGACCTTCTCTTGGTAATCTATTCCCTTTGACATCCCAAAGGTGTGCCATTTGATAGGTGAATTAGCCACAGTAAATTACCCTTAGTGTGAGTAGCGAAATCTTAGGGGAATTTGATTGGAATGTTGGATGAATAAAATGGGATGATTGTAAATGAAAGCTTGATGGTCAGCGTGAAGTTAATGGCCAAAAGGCTTGTAGGTTTATGACCATACTGCAGCCATCTTCTGTCAACCTCTTACAACAGTGAGCTTGCTGGTTGCCTTGGTACCTTTAATGTCCTTCCTTCTGTTATCGATTGGAGTCAAATTTTACTCTGAGCAATTGTTGAGTCTCCTTTGTCGCCATTGTGATAATGATGTCAGTTGCTACATAAGTTTTAGGGCTTGTTTTTGGATCTCTCACTGCTACAGTCAGAAATTCCCATCTGCTTCAAAAGGGCAACAATTATACCAGTGCCAAAGACAAGCAGCATGAGTTGCCCCAGTGAATATTGGCCAGTTGTACTCACCTCTACGGTGATGAAACGCATTGAGAGGTTGGTCATGGCTACTCAGGAAGGACCTGGACTCACTAAAATGTGTCTATTGCCACAGTAGGTCTACAGCAAATGCAATCTCAATGGCTCTCCATGCAGCCTTGGATCACCTGGACAATGCAAATAACAATGTCAGGATGCTGTTTATTGACTATAGCTCAGCATTTAACAACATCATTCCTACAGTCCTGATCAAAAAGCTACAGAACCCAAGCCTCTGCACCTCCCTTTGCAATTGGATCCTCAATTTCCTAACCGGAACACCTACCATAAACGCTGTCTGGGCAGGGTGAAAAGCATTATCAGGGATGCATCTTACCCTAACCATGGACTTTTTACTCTCCACCCATCCAGTAGATGCTACAGGAGCCTCCACTCCCGCACCAACAGGCACAGGAAAAGTTTCTTCCCTGAGGCTGTGACACTGCTGAACCCCTCATCACAGCGCTAAGCAGTATCGCATCCGTATTGTACTGTCTCAGTACTTTTATATTTGTGTGCTGTAGCACTTTTTTTATTCACAGTTATTTTCTAAATAACACTATTCTTTACATTTCTGGTCAGCTGCTAAATGCATTTCATTGGCTTTGTATCTGTACTCGGCACAATGACAATAAAGTTGAATCTAATCTAATCTAATCTAATAATTTGTACAGATTGGGAATAACATCTCCACTCACAGCCAATTAGCACTGGTGCACCACAGGGATGTGTGCCAGGCCCACTCTCTACCCTCTCTAGACACATGACTGTAGTTAGGCATAGCTCAAAAAGCATCTGTAAATTTGCTGATGATACAACCATTGTTGGCAGAATAGCAGATAGTGACAAAAAGGCATACAGGAGCGAGATAAGCAATTTAGATGAGTGGTGTTGCAGCAATATCCTTGCACCCAATGTCAGCAAGATAAAGGGGCTGATTGTGGACTTCAGGAAGGGTAAGACAAGGGACTGCAAACCATTCCTCATAGAAGGATCAGAAGTGGAGAGAGTGAGCAGTTTCAAGTTTCTGGGTGTCAGGATCTCTGAGGACCTAATCTGGACGTAACATATTGTAATGCTCAGTTATATTGGCTCATATATGTCTAGGGGAAATCCCACCCAGAGTCGGTTGCCGCCCGAATCAATCCCAAACATCAGTCATCAGCCAGCACACCCAGTACGTTTTACCAAGTACGCTTTATAGATATTACTAATGCTATGACATTAATATAAGTTCAATACAGAAAAGGAAGTAATGGAAAAAAAAGGCGCCAAGACTTATCAAAGTCCAAGTTCTTCGCGCGCAACCGTTGGAGCTCAATCGATTCCTGACGACCACCTGAATCCTGTCGACTCACGGCTCGGGACAACCCAAAGTGATTGAGCGGAGCCTTTCCACACGTCGGCCATCCTCCCCATCCCTCCTCCGACTCCCCCACAAAAAAACCCCACCCCAGTCATATGATACAGCATTATCATCCGAAAACAAAACGATACATGACCACCCATTGGCTAATAGCACTTTGCTATCTGTGTTAACCCAAGCAACCATCTAGCTAGAGACTTTCTCAGCATTAAACATAACAAAGAAGCATTCCCCTGTATAACATAACAAAGAAGCCATTTTAAATTTAACATACAAAATAAAAAGAAAGACCCCGTACAATATAAAGAATAAAGATGGCAAGACAGCGGCAGTATTTAATTCGGAGTTTGAGGACATTAGGTATGTCAACAAAAACACCCGAAAACTTCTAAAAATGTACTGTAGAGAACATTCTGACTGGCTGCATCATGGTTTGTTAAGGTGGAAAGGGTCGGGGGAGGCAGCTACTGCACAAGATCAAAATAAGTTGCAGAACCTTATAAAATTAGTGAGCTCCATCATGGGAACTAGCCTCTATGGTATCCAAGACATCTTCATGGAGTAGAGCCTTAGGACAGCAGCCCCTTTATTAAGGATCCATCATTAAGGATCCCCACCACCCTGGACATGCCCTCTTCTCACTGTTACTGTTGAGAAGGAGGTACAGAAACCTGAAGGCACACATTAGTGATTCAGGCACAGCTTCTTCCCCTCTGCCATCCGATTTCTAAATGGACATTGAACTCATGAATACTACCTCATTACTTCGTTATTTCTGTTTTTTTTTGCAGTAGTTATTTTAACTCAGCTATTTAATGGACATATGTATACACTTATTGTAACTCAGTTCTTTTCTCAATATTTATTTATCATGTACTTAATTGTACTGTTGCTACAAAGTTAACAAATTTCATGACATACGCTGGTGATATTAATCAGATTCTGATTCTGGATGTAGGTCAATTCAAGCTACATTCTAGCCAATTTCATGATATTTATTGTTGACCTGTAGGATATTATACCTAAAAGTCATTACAGTCTAATTTCTAGGCAGTTTATCCATTAAAAAATTACCATAAAAATCTTTTGTTCTGTGACTTAAAATATAATTGAAGGCATTTTTACAGTTCAGTTGATTGAGCAACTTGTGAAATTTAAATTGAAATATTTAGCTTTTGACTGTTTTTATCTCATGCAGGGTTTCTCAACCTGGGGTGCACTGACCCCTCGGTTAAAGGTAGGGGCCCATGGCATAAGAAGTGTTTGGGAACCCCTGATCTACTGGGTGACCAGCAATAAACAGTAAGTTACCTAGGAAGTGTGAAATCTGCCTGATCTGGTACAGATCACACCCCAGGGCTCCTGCCTTACTAAGCCAGGAAATTAACATTTGTTCTCCTAACTTTCATGTTCCCGTGGGTGTACGTCCATATAGTCTTCCATCCTCATGGTTGTGTCCCCACAGTAATAATCAAAATTGCTCCAGTTAGTTCTGTTACATTCAAGGCCAAGGTAGTTGGACATTCAACAAGCACAAAGGCAAACCCTTACGATGCACCCCACCACTTGAATATCACAATCCCCATATATCCAGCCCGCAGGCTTCAACACAACCCATGTGGACACCCTGTAAGCAAATCACAAAACTACTAAGCATAAAGCAAAATGACAATTGTAACACACCATTGCAATACGGTAGCCCATCAGCCTCCTGGCGCTCTAAAGGGCCACCAACTCCCTCCCAGGCAATAATAGTTATGGAACTGATCATTGAATAAAGTCAGCTAAATCTATTATATTCTCTGGCTCATCAGGGATGTACATACAACACTCCTGGCCTATAATGGCACAGGCACTTCCTTCCTTTGCCCAGATATAATCCAATGTCTTTCTATTCTCACCAAGGCTACCAAGATGCCCTCCCTTGCTAACCATGCAGTACCATATGGTGGAAAATCTATCATCCGGAACTGATCGACCTCCGTTCGGGTGATCAGCCAGATCATCAATGTGATACACACAGGGCATAACGTACTCCAGGTAGCAGCAGCCATACCAGCCTGTGTGGAGCCAAGGTAGGTCTGGGAGCCGCACACCCAGTACATGCCATTCAATGTGGAAAACAAACCTGCCCCGATACAGTATACTCCCACCATAGTAGTGCCACACTTCTCTGTGCCTTTAAGGTACATTGAGGTTTTAAGCTCAAGAGATTCTGCAGGTATTATATAAATGTTCCAACTTTTTGCTGGAATTTTCATTCTCCATCGACCAATTTTCCCCCATGTGAAACTACCCTAGGCTATATTAACAAATTAAAATTTAAAAAATGCTGGAAATCGGAAACAAAAGCAGGAAATGTCAGAAACTCAGCAGGTGAGACAACATCTGTGGAAAGAATATTGCAGATTGAGATCCCTTCATTAGAATAGGGAAATACTGTTGCTATTTACTCTTCCTGAGTTCTGACGATAGGTCTTCAACATGAACCATTAACCTTGTTTCTCTTTCCACAGATGCTGCTTGATCTGCTCTGTATTTTCCACATAATCTTTTTGTTTTTAAGGTAACATACAAAATGTGTTTGTAGTGTAATTTTCAACCTCTCTGTTCTGCGGAACTAGTTGACATATGTTTACAGAACTAATTAGCATTTACTGACCCTTCTTCCCTGAAAAATTTATATTTAAAGAGCCAGCACTTTAACTGTATTAATGTGTCTTTAGTGAGCCTCATGACCTGTTCAAAGCTCTCACATATTGCTTGATAGCTTTTCTGATGGTGGCCAAGGTCACGGTTACTGTCATATTCCAGCCTTTGGATCAATCCCAGGTGCTGCTGCTGACCTCCATTCAATCACACAGTTTGCTATTCACTACTGCATTTGTTAGGTGACCCAGGTTTCACTCACAAGGAAAGAAATCTTGATCTACATTTCCTTGGAACCACATTCTGGGATTTACTTGAATTGCAGTCTTCCCCAAACATTCATTGACTACACTCATATTCTTTCAGAACGCTTGCTGGCGACCCACTGTCAGGAATTTCTAGCCATGGTCCTGGATTCAGAACATGCATTCAGAACACCAGGACAGCCGAGTGTTCCTTGCCCAGCACTCCATCCAAGAAGTACCTTCAAAAGTCAGCAGTTCTGAGCTGAATGATGACAGCAGCATATTCATTAATATGGGCAATATCAGTTTCAGTTTGGCATGACACTGGGGAATCTAACCCAGATCACAGTGTGAGCTGTAATATATGTCGCTTATTGAATACTGTAGTATGTGGAGTCCAATCAGTTACTCAGTCAATTCTCTCATCTATATTTTTCACAGGTATACAGTACACGATAACATTTTTGTTTTACATCATTAGATGACAACTTCAGTCCTCTCCCTTCTGTTCTTGCTCTGTGATTAACAATTCAGCATTCTACAATTCATGATGGGATTGCTAACACAAGTTCAAAAGCCATCAGAAGGGCTTTTATACTAATCTAGATGAAACATAGCATTCCACAACATGTCTGACACCAGAATAAAGCCATGATGTCCTCCTATGTAAAGATAAGGAGAAAAGTAAAATTTTAAAAAACTGCAAGCATTGGAAATGCAAAATAATAACAGAAAATGCAAAATCTCAGCAGGTCAGGTTGAGTCTGTTACAAGGACTTACTCCTCAGGCTGCGTCCCCACTAGACCGGATAATTTTGAAAACGCTGGTTTTGAATAAAAACGACAGGCACCCACACCAAGTGTTTTTCAAAATATCTCCGTCCACATTAGAACGGATATTTGGGCGAATCTCCTCCTACTGGGCATGCGCAGAACAGGGAAAACAAGGTATACTTGGTGCGCGTTTGTCCAGTTACAGACTAGAAAAACTTTAAAGGAATTGCTGTTGGCTCTCGCACAGGAGAACTTAAAACTGAAAAACAACAAATACTGGAGCGTATGGAGGCAACGGACAGGGAGTTCACGTACAGTATGACCTGCCTGATAACGAACATTGAAAAACTAACTAACTCTGTTGCATTAATAAAGCACCTTGTTAAATGTATAAAACATGTCTGCATCAGTGTTATCTTATATTTCCATAAAATGTTACATAAGGTTGTTACACATCTATTGTCAGAGAAGTACTTGCATAAATAGGTAAACCACCTTCATACAAGCAAGGACAGAAAACAGGGCAAAGTGAGTATACTTATTTATTCAGTAAGCTATGGGTCAAAGTATTTGGTGAGTACATTTCTAACTCTTCTGGCTTCAGTCTCGTTGCTGTCTGTCCTGAAATTGTTAGTTTGTGTGGGGGGTTGAGTTCAAGAAAACAATGAAATGCCACGCAGCCGCCATCTGTTCCGACACGTCATGACACCGCTTTTAAATAGTCAAAAAAGCTCACTTTACAATTTAACTCTCACGCTGTTCACACCGACTGTGCATTATAACAGCCGTCCAGCAGTGCTTGCGCAGTAAGCAGAAGCAGAAAAAGCATTATTCTTGTGGTGTTGTCGTGACAGCGTTTTAAAATCTCCGTATACCCCATCCACACTACTACACGCAACAATCGTTTTCAAATTTACACACTCTGGAGAGTGTTTTAGAAAAGCTCCGTTTTCGGCGGATGAAAACACTGTTTCAATGTGGACGGATGGTCAAAACGAAGAGAAAAAGCTTCTTTTTGAAAATTATCTGGCGTAGTGTGGACGTAGCCTTAGTGATAATGATCAGTTAGGTACAGAGGTAATCTCTATTTACCTATAAGTACCTTTATTGTCTTAAGTAAAAGGCACATGTAATTGTACAACCAATTACCTGTGTACATACTTACTAAGTTTCCCTGACCCTCCATGAGCAGTCAAACAACTCAACAGGTAATACCCGGAAAAGGAATCTACACTAGCCACGTGTTTCTTGTGGTCGCGTGTGCGTGGGGTACTCTACATCCATGATGATTGGTCTCCAGAGAGTTGTCGCTGGTTTGCATTGAAGCCTCTGCCATTATAATCTTTTTAATAATTCAATAGTTATATTTCAGTCTTGTTGGCTGTAGGTCATCTGACTGATGTACATCACGTTCTTATTGGTTTTGGTCCTTGCCAGCATTCCTTTGTTTCCCTCTTTCACAAGTGACAACTGGTAATTTACGGCTCTTTGTTCTGAATCAATTACCATATCAGTACCCAACTGAAATCACTCAGGGCAGACACAGACACCACCATTCACAAACCTGCATTTTATATCATACCAAAGGACACCACACAAATAACTTCTTATTTGGAAATTGTCTTTTGTCCAGCAAATTATCGGGTGCATATTAATGTCTCCACTTTAAAACACTGATTCAGCCAAGTAAAACCGTTTCACAAAATGGTGGATGCAGAGCAGCTTCACAAAATGGCAGCCTTCAATATCATGGCAAAAGCGAAGACAACTTGTCTGTCTACTTCCACTGTCCTTAATTCATTTGAATTCACTGAATTGTAGACTGTAGTTCTTTCTGGCCAACAGGAATGGTAAATGGAAATGTGACCAGCTTGAAATATTAACTGCATCTCTCCTCAGACAGGAACTGATTTGCTGAGAACTTCCAACACTTTCTGTCGTGATATGTGCTGTCAATATCAGAAGCCAAGTGAAAAGGAAAGCCAGACTCTGATAAAGAGATGGGGTCATAGGTTTATTCATAAAAATTCCAACAGAACGTCAGAAGCTTGGCTGAGCAACACTGTGAGAAGTAACATTCACGAAAACTAATAAAAATTAGTGCTAATCAGCTGTCTGCTTAAATAATACAAGAAACACGGAATCCCTTAGCCTATCAAAATAAACTTAACAAGCTTAAGGAGAAAACACCAGGAGAGCACACTATAAAGTGCGAGTCACTTGAGAAATACACGAGGAACTCAAAACGATTAGCAACTCTAGTTAAACTACAATTACCCAACGCAGGTGCTCTTAAAACCTTGGCAACCAGTGCTCCCTGGAACCCTGCATAGGCCTGAAAAGCTCATTACATTTTCTACTAATAATAAAGATGAGAACAGGATGAGTTGTTCTGTTCTGTGAGTGACTAGTTTGTTGGTCCTGCATCAGACTGACAGGCAACACAGAGCGTCATAGGAAGTCATTCCTGCCTGTGGCCATCAAACTTTACAACTCCTCCCTTGGAGGGTCAGACATCCTGAGCCAATAGGCTAGTCCTGGACTTATTTCCTGGCATAATTTACATATTACTATTTAATTATTTATTGTTTTATTACTATTTAATTATTTATGGTGCAACTGTAACGAAAACCAATTTCCCTCGGGATCAATAAAGTATGACTATGACTATGAATTCACCTCTACTTTTGCAGGAGGCATAGAAAAGTACAGCACAGAAATAGTACCTTTGGCCCATCTACTCCATTCTGAAACCATTTAAACTGCCTAGTCCTATTGACCTGCACCCAGACCATAGCTCTCCATACCCCTACCATGATGTAACTATCCAAACTTCACTTAAATATTGCACTCAAGCTCGCATGCACTATTTGTGCTGGCAGTTCATTCCACAATCTCAATATCTCTGAGTGAAGAAGTTACCCCTCATGTTCCCCTTAATCTTTTTACCTTTCACACTTAACCCATAACCTCTGGTCTTAGTCCCACCCAACCTCAGTGGAAAAAGCTTCCTTGTGTTCACCCTGTCTTTCATAATCTTGTACACCGCTATCAAATCTCCTCTCAATCTTCCACATTCTAAGGAACACAGTCCTAACCAATTCAATCTTTCCTTATGATTCAGCTCCTTCAGATCTGGCAACATCCCTGTAAATTTTCTCTGTATTCTTTCAAACTTGTTTACATCTTACCTGTAGGTAGGTGACCAAAGCTGCACACAATACTCTAAATTATGCATCAACAACCTCAAGTACAACTTCAACATCCCACCTTCTGTACTCTGTACTTAGATTTATGAAGGCCAATGTGAAAAAGCCTTCTTTAAAACCCTATTTACCAATGATGCTACTTTCAATGAATTGTGTACCTGTATTCCCAGATTCCTTTGCTCCATTACACTCATCTGTGCCCTAGCATTCTCTGTATAAATCCTACCCAAACTGCTCCAACCAAAGTGCAACACCTCACCCTTGTCTGCATTAAATATCATCTGCCATTTTTCAGTCCACTTTTCCAGTTGGTCCACCAACATGATATACAACTTCAACACAACATCCCATCTCCTGTATTCAAAACATTAATTTATGAAAGCCAATATTCCAAAAGCCTTCTTTATGACACTATCTACCCATGATGCCACTGTCAATGAATAATGGATCTGTAATCCCAGATCCCTTTGTCCTACCACACTTCTCAGTGCCCTCCATTTATTGTATAAGACTTACCCTGATTGGTCCTACCAAAGTGCAAAACTTTGCACTTGTCTGCATTAAATTCCATCTGCCATTTTTCAGACCATTTATCCAGCTGATGCAGATCCCTCTGCAAGCCATGATAGCCTCCCTAACTGTCCACTACACCCATGATTTTGGTGTCATCCGCAAATTCGCTGATCCAGTTGACAACTTTATCATCCTCATCATTGATATAGATGACAAATCAACTCTGATCCCTGTGGCACACCACTAGTCACAGGCATTCAGTCAGAGAAGCATCCATCTACTACCACCCTCTGGCTTCTCCCACAAAGCTAAAGTCTATTGCAATTCACTACTTCATCTTGAATGCCAAGCAACTGAACCAAACTCCCATGCAGGACCTTGTCAAGTACCTTGCTGAAGTCCATATAGACAACATCCACTGCCTTGTCTTCATCCACTTTCATGGTAACTTCCTCGAAAAAATTTGTAAGATTGGCTAGGCATGACCTAGCATTCACGGAGCCATGCTGACTATCCTTAATCAGTCCATGTCTATCCAAATACTTATATATGCAGACCCTTAGAATAATTTACAATAATTTCCCCACAACTGATGTCCGACTCACCAGCCTATAATTCCTCTCCCATTCTTTTCCGAGCCATAGAGCCAGACACAGTGCCAGAGACCTGAGTGATGTGGCTTTCCCCTGCTAGGTCATCTCCCCAATTGTGTACAAAGCTGAGGGAAATAGTTACAGGGGTATTCTGTACTGGCTACCTATCCTTTTTCTTCCTCTTGATAGCCACCCATTACCTGTGTCCTGCACCTTGGCTGTAACTATCTCCCTGTATGCCCTATTTATCAGCCTGTCAGCCTCCTAAATGATACAGAGTTCATTCAGTTCCACGTCCAACTCCAAAACGCGGATTGTTAGAAGCTGTAGCTGGATGCACTTCTTGCAGATGTAGTCATAGGGACACTAGAGTTCTCCCTGTCTTCCCACATCCCACAAGTGGAGTATCCCACTATCCGGCCTGGCATCTCTACTGTCCAAGCTGAACAAATGTAAAGAAGGACGGGGGAAAAATATTCTATGTACAGCATTTGTGTTTTTTTTTCCCCCTTCTCTGATTGTAGCCTCTCTTCACTGAAGCACTGAAGAGCTATAGCCTCAAAATCACCATTCTGACTTAGTCCACTCCGACGATGGCCGAAGTACTTTTCCTGCCATCCTTTCATTTGTCCCTGTTAATCAATCCCAAATGCCAACTGGTCGTTCCTGCTAAAGCAAACAAATATTAAAGGATCAAATACCAGGAAACAAATGTAATAAAAAAATGCAATTGTACTGCACCTAATTTCAAATCACATTTGACATATGCCTCAGATTTCCTTGGAGTGCACCATCAAGCTTGATGGAATAGATCTCAGCAACAAAAACAATCCATGATCCGGCAGTGTTAAGAGGGTGAATGTGGCGTCAGCAGACTCAATAAACAAACACATTTTGATGCAAGCTTTGGAAGCAGAAGTGCTTGTTGTCCTGCTGTTCTACATTAATATGCCTGAATTCTTTGTACTGACCATATGGGCTGCTCTTGGCCCTTAGTATGGGATATATTAGAACATATATTTGTTGTATTAAACAAGTATTTGAAGAATGGTAATGAAACGCAGTCTTCTTAAACTGCACAAACCAAGGTAGAACATACAAGGTAAATGGTAGGGCACTGAGGAGTGCAGTAGAACAGAGGGATTTGGGAATACAGATACAAAATTCCCTAAAAGTGGCGTCACAGGTAGATCGGGTCATACAGAGAGCTTTTGGTACATTGACCTTTGTTAATCATAGTACTGTGTATAAGAGTTGGAATGTTATGATGAGGTTGTATAAGGCATTGGTGAGGCCGAATCTGGAGTATTGTGTGCAGTTTTGGTCACCAAATTACAGGAAGGATATTAATAAGGTTGAGAGAGTGCAGAGAAGGTTTACAAGGATGTTACTGGGACTTGGGAAACTGAGTTGCAGAGAAAGGTTGAATAGGTTAGGACTTTATTCCCTGGAGCATAGAAGAAAGAGGGGAGATTTGATAGAAGTATATAAAATTATGATGGATATAGATAGAGTGAATGCAAGCAGGCTTTTTCCACTGAAGCAAGGGGAGAAAAAACCAGAGGACATGGGTTAAGGGTGAAGGGGGAAAGTTTAAAGGGAACATGGGGGGTGGGGTTTCACACAGAGAGTGGTGGGAGTG
Organism: Mobula hypostoma; assembly: GCF_963921235.1. Taxonomy (NCBI): domain Eukaryota; kingdom Metazoa; phylum Chordata; class Chondrichthyes; order Myliobatiformes; family Myliobatidae; genus Mobula; species Mobula hypostoma. Next base: position 34,279,206 of record NC_086117.1, read on the forward strand.
TGGAATGAGCTGCCAGATGAAGTGGTAAGTGAGGGCTCACTTTTAACATTTAAGAAAATCTTGGACTGGGACATGGATGAGAGTGGATATGGTCCGGGTGCAGGTCAGTGGGACTAGGCAGAAAAATGGTTCGGCACAGTCAAGAAGGGCCAAAAGGCCTGTTTCTGTGCTATAGTGTTCTATGGTTCTATGTTTCTAAGCAAAGCTCTGAAGTCACCTTGTTTTTAAACATTATTTCTTATTTGCGTACATAACCACAGAGGCAACCCAGATCCTCATCACCAATATCGCCAATAGTCTTAAATATTGTTAAAATATTTAAAACTTATTTTAAAGTTATGCTTAAACACTAAGCAGAAATGGGACTGAGTGCATCCAATAGGCATTGGTAGAATGGGACAGCAATGGTGGTAGTGCAATGATGCCATTGGGCATTCTGGTCATTGCAGACATCATGGAAAAATATGCCAGGTAGAGAATACTCAACACTGAGCTCAGAAGATAGGATATGGTGGGAGGGAAGCAGAATGTGTTGTTGATGTTGATAGAAAAGAAATACCAGGAACATTTGCACATAGGTGTGGGAGAGAATTTAAAATCAAGGCCAGTATTTTCAGCATAGAGTATCTAAGGGAGCACAGTTTCGGGGATGAGTCAGTCTGCCATTTACCCAGTATGGGGGAGAGATGGTGGACAGGATGAAGACAATCATTTGCACAGCCACCAGGTGCCTAGTCAGGCACTGCGCTAATCAGACACAAGGTGCCTTGGAGATTTGCATACAGTTGCTTTCAGAAAAAAATATTCAAAGTTCCTCTGAAATATTACAAAAGCAAATTTGATGGGAATGATATAATCATGACTGATTTCTAAGGGTGACTCACACCAGGAAGAACCCTGCCAGATTTCCTGAGTGATGTGCATAGACAGCAGGATAAGATCAGAATGAGATGCTTATATCAGAACCTGACAGCTATTTACAACAGAAAATATAGAAGAGAATAGAAAGGAGTGATATTGAAAGGAAAAATGGGAAAGTGAAGAAAAATGATATAAGAAATTGTGAGTAAAAGATAAAATAAAACCAAAATTTATTTTAAGTACGTAAAGGATAAGCAAGAGAAATGCAGAATCTATTAGACAGCAAGAATATAAACTGAATTTGGAGCTGTGGTGAAAATTCTTCATGTATATTTTGCTTCTACATTCACAAAACAGAGAGTGGTATCGTAGTTACAGCAAATGTATCAAAGATCAAATGGGAGGAATGTAGTGAAATATTAAAGAGTTCTTCATCTTTGAAAATGAATAAAGTTCCAAAAGAAATATATCCAAGTGTTAAAAGAAGCAAGAAACAAAATTGTGAGGGCTAATGTGTGTTGCTGAGCTGTGCGCTGACAAGGGCTGAACCCAAGGGTGGAGGAATGGCAGATTCTGTCACGGTGAGTGCTGGCAATGACTGAAGCCAGGTGCAGAAGAACGGCAGACTCCCACGTAGAGACAGAAATAAGAGGTTATACTCAGAATCCCAACAGAGTATCGGTACCGTGACAGAGCAACATCGCAAGACAAATCAATCTCAAAACAAGGACTCCGCAATGACAGCTAAACAGGAGTCCGCATTAAATAATCGCAGAAAGCAGGAAACCCATGCCGGTCACAACTAACTTGACAAGACCACAAGGGCTTAATGATTTTTGTTAAGACAACAATTAGTTAACACAGGTGCAAGACAAACATAGAAGCCACCGCTCTATGTCATGCTGCCGGGACCCACAGGGCTCATGACAGTGTACAGTATTAACTGCAGAAACGACGCTGGATGTCTGGATAGCTGTTAAAACTATACTGTGAATTGAAAGGTGTTGGGTTGCAAATGGACTTCTGTGTAGTTGCACATGAATCACAATATTAAAGTGCAGATTCATTCAGCAGTTAGGAAGGCAAACAATAAATAAGCATTTATAACAAGAGGATTTGAGTAGAGATATGATACTCCAATTTTAAAGGTCCGAGTGAAACTTCAGGTGGAATACCTTCTGCAGATTATGTCTTCCTACTTAAAGAAAGGATAGCCTGCAGACTGATTCTTGGCAGGGCAGGTTAGTTGTATAAGGAAAGGTTAATCAAAGTAGGATGTATTCTCAAGTTGAGAAGGAAATCTCATTTAAATTTATAAAACAATATATTTATAGAGTTGATGGTTCCTTTGGCTGGGCTATCGAGAAGCAATAAGCAGTGGTCACAATCACAAAAAAAAGTTGTCAATAATTCGGCGCAAGAATGAGAAGATTTTTCTTTACCTGGAGGATGGTAAATCTTTGGATTCCCCGCGCCCCCCCCCCGCCCCAAGAGGGCTGTGATGGCTGACTATATTCAACATAGTGTTTGGTGCTTCTTAGAAATAAAGCGATATGGAGTTAGTAAAGAAAAGAGTTAGTGAGGAAAAAGGCCATCTTATGGAATAGTGGAACAGGAATAATGGGCAGGATTGGTTAAAATCATTTGGACTTAAATATGGAGTTTGTAACTGATTCAAAGACTGGCCATGTGGTTAAAAGAGAGGAGTACAATATGGGTGGTCTCATTGGTTGGGGTGGAAAGGTGGCAAATGGAGTTTAGTCCAGAACAATGTGATTGAATGCACTTGCAGAGATGAAATTAGACAAAGGACAAATAGCAAGGAAAAGACAACATACAACAGGGTATTGATTGATTTGTGGGAACAAAGAGACTTTAGATTATTAAAAGCAGCCAAGCATGTCAAAAAGGTGTCCTAAAAGCATTTATATTGTTTTCCTTTCCTAGCTGAGACACAGAATATAAGAGAAGGTAATTTTGCTGGAACAGCAGACCACAATTTGAGTAATTTGGTAAGTGAAAGCTGTCAGATTACAAGAAAGGTATGAATTTTTTAATGAGAGCTATGGAAGATATGCAGAATATTGCCAGGGTTGGACCATTCTGGTTATGGTGGACCCGATTGCCCTTAGAAGAGTCAAAATTCAGTGATCATGAACTTAAAATAATTGGTAGTAGGATTAAAGGGGAAAACCATGAAAACATTTTCAGCCAGAGAGGTGAGAGAGTCTTGAATACACTGCTCAAAAGAATGGTAAAGATACATACTCACACATATTAAAACAGTACTGTGATTTTTCCTTGAAGAGCCATGGTTTGCAGGACTATTAAAATTAGTATTGGTATTGGTATTATTGTTACATGTACTAAGATATAATTTAAAGCTTCTCTTGCATTCTGTTCAAGCAGATCAAATCATTACACAAGGCATTGAGGTAAAACAAGGTAAAACAATGGCAATGCAGAATAAAAGCTACCAAACAAGTGCAGTGCAAGTTAATGATAGAAAGCAAGGTCGTGCAAGGTAGACTGTGACGCCAAGAATCAATCTTATCATACAAGAAGTCTGTTAACCGTGGGATAGAATCTTTCTTCGAGCCCAGTGGCATGTTCCTTCAACCTTTTGTATCTTATGCTCGATGGGAAAGGGGAAATAAGAAAGTGACCAGGGAAGGTACAATCTTTAATTGTAGCAATGAAAAGCATAGACAGAGTCCGTAAAGGGGTGGCTGGTTCCGTAAAGGGGTGGCTGGTTCCTGTGATGTGCTGAGCTGTGTCTACAACTTTGCAGTTTCTTGTGGTCACCTGTAGATCAGTTGCTATGCTGAACTGCTATGCATCCAATCAGAATGTTTTCTTATGGTGCATGATGCAAAAAAGTGGAACTTAATTGGCTAGTGATTTTTTGGACTGACAGTTATGTGATGGGCCAAAAAGCCTCTTATTGTTTGGTAATTTTTCTCTCATTCTATCTGACAATTAACCCTTTATCTAATTTCTGGATCTCAATTATATCTTGAATGTACCTTCATGACTTTCTCCTGTGATTTATGTTACTTTTCCAGCTTTCATGGAAATTGGATTAAATGATTAAATTTAACTGAATGCCATACCATTAAAAAGAATCTGACATATTTAAATGTCATAAATTAAGAGACCTAATTCATTGGCTGGCTGTTTCATTGAAACATGTTTCACTGGAATGCAGCATTACTAATATCCAAGTGAATTGTTAACCAGGATTCAGATAAACTTTTACACTAAATAATGAGCATCGGTCTTGTGGAGGGAAGGCCAAGGTAGCAGAACAGGTCAGCACACTCCGTAAGTAAGAAAATATAAGAGTAAAGTTATAATGGAGAAAGAATGTCTCCCTCTCTTCTTGCAGTTACCTGGCGTACCGGGGGGGGTGGGGAGGGGAACGGGAGGTGCAGTAGGCTTGGCTCACATGGATCACAATCAGCCACCTGGCTCCTGGACAGATTTCATTTGCCTCAGTTCTGAACAGACTCTGCAGCTGTGGACTCACCTTCTGGGACTCCGCAATTCATAGTCCATATGCTTTTGTTCACTTTTTTTCCCCTACAATTTGATCAAGGCACTTCAGCGCTGTACTGACTCTGTAACTATGGCCTGCGGCCATTGGGCTCCTGGACCGACTTCACTCACATCAGTGCTGAACTGGCTCTGTAGATGTGGGCTCAGTTTCGGGTCTCTGCTGATAATGTTCTGTTTGTTATTTGTTTTCTCATTTATTGTTTGCACAGTTTGTTCTTTTTTCACACATTGGGTGTTTGATGTTTTTATTAAATGGGTTCTGTTGTGTTTCTTAGTTTTGTGGCTGCCTGCAAAAAGGTGAATCTCGAAGTTGGATACAGTAGACATTCAATACTTTAACAATAATTGTACTTTGACCTTTGAGATATAATTGCAAACTGTTTATCTAAATGTATGTAGCACTCAGAATAAGGTTAGTGAATTAAGGGCGCCAGTAGAAATAAATGGTCTAATCACCATTACCCAGTCACAATTTCAAATTGACCACAGTTGGAAGTTAAATATTCTAAATACATTTAACTTTTAGAGGGATTGGTTAAATGGAAAAGGGGTAGGATAAAGGCAGCAGAGAAGTGAAGTGCATTAAACACAATTTGGGACTATTATTTCATTCTGCAGAACAATAGTCAAAACACTCATTGTAACCCAAAAAAATGTTTCATTGTAATCAGCTTGGTTGATCAGACACCAAAAATCCAAACAATTTGGGTATCCAGGAGATATGGTAATAAGCGTACAAGCAGTATTTAGATTAGATTAGATTATGAGAACACTCAGTCCTCTTTTATTGTCATTTAGAAATGCATACATGCATTAAGAAATGATACAATGTTTCTCTGGAGTGATATCAGGAAACAGGACTGACAGAACCGCATAATTATAACATATAGTTACAGCAGTGCAAAGCAATACCATAATTTGATGAAGAACAGACCATGAGCACAGTAAAAAACTAGCAAACACAAACGAACGACACTAAATACTACATAGTAAGTTAGAAAGATTCCCAAAAAGATTTCAGGGCTCACAATTCTTAGTTTCCACTTAATTGCTGCTGTCATCAGGGGACTTGTTTACCTCTGTTGTTGGTCGTCATTAGGTCGTATCTGGAATTTCCAGTTGGTGGATGCTTTCCCTCCACGCCGCTCTGACATATTGGGAAATCATGTACTTGGCAGGTTACAGCAGTGGTTTGCCTTTACCTTCTGCCGGGTGAGTTTAAAGAGATCATCACCTCCTGCAGTGAATAACCAGGACGACTAAGTGCCTTGTCGTGCTCTTAGCGTTCCTCAATGCCTGCTGGCTTGCCTTTTTGATCATTGAACCATTAATCAGTCTCTTCCGCTCAATCCGCCATGGCCAGACTCCAGTTGCTGGACAGGCAAATCCCTGACCTCACCGAGGGTCAAAGACCAGTCAGCTACCCTCACCTGGTTTGGCCCGTCTGCCGAGACAGTTTACTGGGGTGTGCCCGCTGCACGTGTTACAGCTACTTGGAGCCACAGGTGAGAGCTGAGCGCCAGGTGGGGACCAAAGGTGGACGAGCTGCCCTGAAAAAGGGCACGGCAAGCCCCCCCCCCACCAGAGGTGATACCCCTCCCTAGACACCCCATACACCCCTCTGTTGGTTAATAGGCCATTCACCTACACTATGTTTCAATAGACAGTTGGGTTTTGATATAAGATCTCAGCCAATTTATGACACCTGACAATTCTTTTCATTTGAATATTAGAATGTTATTCTCAACAGAGTGTTCATGAGCTAGAGACTGAACCCATAATCACTTGCTGGAACTAAGCTGAGACTCAATGCTAATTTTAATTGCAGACAGTTCCTTGAAAGAAAACCATGGCTTTTTAGCCGAAACAGGCTCAGCCAGTGTGGTTCCTTGGAGAAATGAGCTATAGAAAGATTTGGATTTGCTGTAAAAGTGCAACATACTCAGAAACTTCTTCTGATGTAGATCATATATCAGCCAGGTTAAATATATTGATTTAGCTTGATTCATCATATATTGCTTTTGAAAGGGTAACAATGTTATATACAATTACTATCACCCCTCATTTACATGCTAGTCAATGCTGCTTCCTGAGGGATAGGATTCTTTATGCTTCTCAACAAATTAAATTTACTTCTGAAATATTGAACTCAATTATTTCACAAAGCTAAACTTGAGGTTTAAGGCAATGTCAGAGCCCAGACTCTGTTTATTCATTAAAAATGAGTTTTCAGCTTTAAGTAAAGCTTCTGGCATAAGGCAAGTATAAATAGCATTACAACGCAGATGAATCAGACTGTCATTTCTGTTTGACTAAGTGGTAAGGAGAATCTAAGTGGTGTTAAAAAAGATCCTGATGAATACTGGTCCAACCAAATCAGTCTTTGCTTCAATTTTTAGAAATATTAAGGAATGTGTCAAATTCCCGTCATGTAAATTGTTTTTCTCTTGTGTTGTTCCTTTTGCATTCTGATTATACCTGAACCATCATTTGCAATAGTCCAAATGCTTGCATGGACTGTCATAACTTTTTTCTTTCCTGATATGAATTGGGATTGATTTTCCTGAGCAAATATACAACTAGGATACAGACACATAGAAGAAGTGACCCTATAGCAAGCAAGATGGGTATTTACCAAGGGGAAGTTGTCAGTAGATTTGGAAAAATGTATCACCCAGAATAAGGACAATACATCAAAACTGCATGGTAGAGTTACTAAAGATTTTTACAATTAATTCGTAGCATTGCTGCAGGCTAAATTAGGATTTATTACCCATCCCTCAGTAACCTTGAGAAGACAGAGGTGAGAATTCTTCTTGAAAAATTTCAGTCTACATTGGTAGGGAAGGAGTTACATGATTATGGCACTGGGAATTAAAGAATTATTATACTGAGTATAGGTGAGATTCTTAGAAGAGAAATTTGCCAGGATGATGTTACCACATACTGGCTGTTCTGGTCTTTTAATTAGGGTGTGGAGGTTATGGGGTTATAAGATATTCTGGGCAGCGCATCCTAGCAGTTTTCACAGCATTCCAAGCAGAGTGCTGTTCAAACCAATCGTCTTGGATACTATTTGGCTTCTTGAGTCTTGGTTGGAAAATGACAATAGAGCTTAAAGTTGCTGGTGAACGCAGCAGGCCAGGCAGCATCTATAGGAAGAGGCGCAGTCGACGTTTCAGGCCGAGACCCTTCGTCAGGACTAACTGAAGGAAGAGTGAGCTTTATATTACCTTATTTTCTGGAGAATTACGATCTGGTAATGTGATTGACATTCACTGTCCAGGGCCGTGTGGCCTTTTTTCCCAAGCTCTGTGTTCTAACATTGTAGCTGACACTTTTTGAGATCAAAGAGTTGTTAAACTTTCAACCAATATTCATTCGTCAGCTTATTGTCAAAAACAGGAGCCAGTCTTTAGTTCTTAATATAAATGGCAAGCAATAATCTGTCTGAAATTTAAATAACAACTTTGTAAACAAAGAGCACTGTTCATGGAGCACAGATTGCTGGCCCACAGAATGGGGCTGATTGCTCAAGAGATGCAGAGCAGGACAATGGGATTATGTTAATTGGCTTGCATCAAACCAGAAAACACAGGCTAAGTTATTTAGTTCAAGTCAGTTTGCCTGACTGATACTGTCATTTAGAACATCAAATAGCTGATTTATCAATAGTTGGTAGATTTGTATACTCAGAGATTCAGCCCTCACAGCATTAAGTTGGAGTACCTGGGATCTCTGCCTCAGAAGCTTTTGGAACATCTGTGTGAAAAGGTATCTGAAAGAAAACACATGTGGCAAAAAAAAAGTATAAAGTTAAGACAGAAATCAATCCTGTTAGGAATGGTCAAGAAATATCAAGATGAACGACAGAAAGATGGTGTGAACTAGAATCAATTCTTCAGTCTTTGATTTCTGCGACAGATCACTCAATCATCTGCAATTCATTGGTGTGTATTTTTAGCTTATAGAAATTGTACCTATGTTTTGGAAATCCTTTTTGTTTTTGAAATCATTTGTAATTTGGAAATCTGTGAGTTTTAAATATGTTTTAAGAGCGTTATCTAAATTTATACATGTATCACTAAAAGTAAATGAATTGTGTTTACGTGACTATATTAGCTGGAAATATCTCCTCCTTGATAGGGAGGGAGCATCCACTAAAATGGTGGAAATTGGCAACTAAACTCACTGTGGAGGATAAGCAGGTAAGTGAACTATCTTTTGAAAAGTAGATGGCTACAGTATAATCTCCCTTTTGTGGAGGCACCCATAGCTATCTGTATCAGATAAGACTTAAGATCTCCACTTGAGATTAGAACGGGGTTCCCCAACCGTTTTTGCACCGCAGACCGGTTTAATGTTGACAATATTCTTGCAGACCGGCTGACCAGTCACCTCAACATATCTTTTACAGTTAGGGTTGCCAACTTTCTCACTCCCAAATAAGGGACAAAAGTAGCAGCCAAATACGACACACTTGTGTTTACCCAGAGAAAGACTACTATGACCATGAAGCCTTGCACGGGCACCTGTGTATGCATGCATGACGTGCGCATATGTGACGTGCGCATGCGCGTATGTGCCGATTTTTTTCCACAAATCGGTTTTGGCTTAATCGTCCCGACTATTCTGTACATACATTATTTCTACTTTATATAGGCTGTGTATTTATCATATCATTCCTGCTTTTGCTAGCTGTTAGTGCTATTTTAGGTTTTATGTGTTATTTGGTATGATTTGGTAGGTTATTTTTTGGGTCTGGGAGTGCTCAAAAATTTTTGCCATATAAATTATTGGTAATTGCTTCTTCGCTTTATGCCATTTCAGCATGAGAGGTTTCATAGGAACACTCTACCTTAGCGGGGAAAATACAGGACAAGGGCAGTCCCGTATGGGTCAAACCAATTTAGACCAATATAAAGGATGTCCTGGCTAATACGGGACAGTTGGCAAGCCTATCATCAAGTTCAACAGTGCGTGACTGGGAATGAGGAAAGGTGCAGCTGACTCATATCGTTTCCTCGCTGCCCGGTCGCACATGTTTTGCGGCCCGGATCGGTCCGCGGCCCAGTGGTTGGGGACCGCTGGTTTAGAACTTCACAGTGAGCAAAGCCAATACTATCACAATAACATAATGAACAGTACTTCAAGAAAATTGCAAAAACTGCTGATGCTGAAAACTGAAAAAAATGGAATCATTTCATGATTTGAGAAACAGTTAACAATTCAATTCCAGCACATAATATGAAAAAGGAACAAGCTAGTTTTCAGTGTTGAATTGAATTGAATTGACTTTATTTCTTACATCCTTCACATACATGAGGAGTAAAAATCTTTACGTTACGTCTCTGTCTAAACGTGCAATGTGCAATCATAGTGACTTACAGTAATTTATAATAAATAGAAGTCAATGTAATATAGAGTACACGCAAATCAGCGTGAGTTAATCAGTCTGATGGCCTGGTGAAAGAAGCTGTCCCAGAGCCTGTTGGTCCTGACCTTTATGCTGTGGTACCGTTTCCTGGATGGCAGCAGCTGGAATAGATTGTGGTTGGGGTGACTCGGGTTCCTAATGATCCTATAGGCCCTTTTTACACATCTGTCCTTGTAAATGTCCTGAATCCTGGGGAAGTTCACAACTACAGAAGCAATGGGCTGTCCGCACCACTCTGCAGAATCCTGTGATTAAGGGAGGTACAGTTCCCATACCAGGCAGTGATGCAGCCAGACAGGATGCTCTCAACTGTGACCCTGTAGAAAGTTCTTAGGATTTGGTGGCCCATACCAAACTTCCTCAATTATCTGAGGTGAAAAAGGCACTGTTGTGCCTTTTTCACCACACAGCTGGTGTCTACAGACCACATGAGTCCTCAGCGATGTGGATGCCAAGGAACTGAAAACTGTTTACCTTCTCAAACCCAGATCCATTGACATAAATGGGGACTAGCCCAGCTCCATTCCTCCAGTAATCCACAACCAGCTCCTTTCTGTTTTTGACATTGAGGGAGAGGTTGTTTTCTTGACACCACTGCATCAGAGAGATGACTTCTTCCCTGTAGGCCACCTCATTATTGTTTGAGATAAGGCCCATCAATGTAGTGTTGTCAGCAAATTTAATTAGCAGATTAGAGCTGTGGGTGACGACAGTCATGAATATACAGGGAGTAAAGGAGGGGACTTAGTACACAGCCCTGAGGTGCTCCTGTGTTGAGAGTCAGAGGAGTGGAGGTGAGGGAGCCCATACTTACAACCTGCCGGCGATCTGACAGGAAGTCCTGGATCCAGCTGCACAAGTCAGGGTCAAAGCTGAGGTCTCTGAGCTTCTTGTCAAGCCTGATGGAACTATGGTGTTGAATGCTGAACTGTAAGTAGCAGAAAAAGCAGAGAAGAGGGTGAGATAGTGACTCATGTATTTGTTTCTCTCTCTAAGTGATTAAGGCACATTCAGAGAGAATTGATTGGAAAGAACTGTGAGGTTTAGTTTACACAATGGATCAACAACATGGAAGAGCATAAATTGAACAGTTAGCACATCAATGACAACCGTATCTTTCAGTATACTATGTAAATCCATCCTTGGACAGGTTGTTATAATTTTTTATTAATCATGGAGAGAAATTATTTAGTCATTGGAGAGAAAATACAACAAAAACTTCAACAACACCTGTGAAGTTTGCAACAACATGTTTTTACTTTAATTATTCAATGTAATACTGAGTCTCTTGCTGATGGCTTTTCTGCAGTCTCAGTAGCTTTTGTGTCTGTTGTAATCAATGCAATATTTAACCTTCGCTGTATATTCATATCCCCATTACCCTCAGTTCCACTTGGTGAGAATAAAGTACAGCCAAAGGACATTGCTGATCAGTCAAACCAAGCGTATCATAATTCATCCAGGACAGATAGTGCATATGCAGATAATATATGTTGACTGGCGTACCATGCTAAATATTCCTTTGAAGTTAATGATGGTGCCCAAAGGGCATGTGTAAAATTATTGCATAAGATGCTTATAGCAAAATTAAAAAAAACATGTCTTTGCAAAAGTTCAAGTTTACCTCTGTTTGAATTAACTATTATTGCAACTTATTACGACTATTTGCTTTCAAAAGAGCATTTCTGAGAACAGCATTTTCTAGAGAACAGAGAAAACAGTTTTTTTTTAAGGAAATGTCATGTAGGATTTTACAGGTTCTGATCCAAGACATCATATGGTGATACAATGTTAAAGATCAATTTGGTAGAAAGCAAACTTATGGAAGTGAACACTAAATGCCGCAGAAGATAAAAGCCAACTACTGAAATAAAATGAAGGAAACCAGCCATCTTGCGACCTCAGTTCAGTGAGAAACCAGTTCCTCACCACTGTTTTCCTTGTTAAGCAGTCTCTCGGGAGAAAGGATGACTGACCTCCATTCCAGATTTGTAGTTCTGCAGGTAGCTGGAAAGGCCAATGTGGAAGCACAAGGTATTCCACAGATAGGACAGGTGGATTCAAGATGACTTACATAGGGCCTCTGCATGGCTTCAATGTTTTCAGTACCTTCCTGATAGCCCTTTTCTCCACTTTGAGCAATCCTGAACAAGATTTCCAAGAGTTGGTGACGTGCTTGACCATCTCCAACCTTCTGAAAAGGCCCACAACCTGTTAATTTATATCACTGGTCAGAGAATTAAGTAGAACTGCTGAACAACATCCAGATTTTGAAAATCATTGTTAAAAGGGGCTGGAAACTGCAGCAACAGCCAAATACAAAATTGACCTCTTACAAGGATTAAATAACATTTTAAATTGATCAACATCAGCATTCGGAACTATTTCAGACTGGGGCTAAATTTTCTTTTGGGGAAGTAAGCAGCTTGCTGTGAAGGACAATGAGCTGACACACTTTGTTTTGATTCTTATTTTGCAAAAGAATTGGTGAGGTAAATACAGGGAAGAAAGTCAACTCAAGCCAAAGACAATGTAATTCAGCATTCTCAAAAAAGTGAGACGGCAAACAAACTAAACATTGTATTCGATCCGAATTGACCTGGAATGAATAACATCAAAATTTTAATTGTTCTTTAATAAAAAAACAAAGATTACTATTAATCAAAACTAATGAAATTTTAACTATTTTTACTTGACACTGAATATAATTGTAGAGCTTGTAAACTGAATCTGCTGTGCAATCTCCTTTCATCCAAGAATCCACTCTATGTGCTTCTGACATCACCCCATATGGTCAAACAAAAACGATCCAGTAATAGCATAACGAGGAGATGCAAATCACTAAGGATAAAGGACACAGTCTTGGCAGGTGTTGGCAAATGTTCATGGTATCAAATTCATCATTACACAAATCAGAAGAATAATGTATTTTTATAATAATTAACAACAGATTAATGGATCTGTGAGAAATAGAAAGCTTTGAAACATTTTACATGAGAATATATTATTTGCTTAGTGACCATATATTCATCCAGGTCTCTTTTAAAGAGCTTTCTCCTCGACATGGTTGAAGTATACTGTATGTTCCATGAAAGCAGAGATGAGGTGTAGCTTTATCAATAATATCTTATTAAGCTATCCAATCTGGAAAATGAAATATTTAGCTGATACCAGACAGAAATAATTGACCGTGAACAAAGTGCATACTTGAATGGCCTGCTTATTTACTTCAGATTAGTGTACAGCCATTGAGTTAAGGTGGTCGATGTTGAAATCACACAATGATACAGCATGGAGAAACAGTCTTCGCCCTTCAAGCCTGCACTGATCCTCAAATACCTTTTCATATCAGTCTTAATATAATCTCATTTTATCATTCTTCCCATTCTATCAGCTCCCAGATTCAAACATTCACCTACATAGAAGGTATACCTGTAAATGCAGAGGGCAATTAACCTGTCAACCAGGACATCTTTAGGATGTGGAAGGAAATCTCTTCATGCATGTTTTGCTTTTGCCTTTTTCCCCTTTTCCTATGTTTCTTTCTTAAATGCTTTTCATCCCATTTCTATGTTGTGCTTCACATTTTCTTATACATTTCCTTTTCCCATGTCTTTCTCTTCACTGTATTCTTATCTTCTCATTCAATTCACTTCTTATCCTGATACACTTTCATCAACAATCTTCTGTTTTCTTTAACACTAAATAATCTGCAGATGCTGTGATCAAAGATCTCTGTAGACAGACTATTCACTGACATCTTCTACAAGCCTACTGACACTCATAACTACCTCGACTATACCTCTTCACACCCCACCACATGCAAAAATGCCATTCCCTGTTCCCAGTTCCTCCGTCTCCACTGCATCTGCTCTGAGGATGAGGCTTTCCGTTCCGGACATCTCAAATGTCCTCTTTCTTTAAGGATCGTGGTTTCCCTTCTACCGTCATCAATGTTGCCCTCACCCGCATCTCCTCCATTTCCCGCACTTCGGCCCTCACCCCATCCTCCCGCCACCACAACAGGGACAGAGTTCCCCTTGTCCTTATCTACCACCCCACCAGCCTCCAGATCCAGCACATTATCCTCCGCAACTTCTGCCACCTTCAACAGGACCCCACCACTAAGCACATCTTTCCCTCTCCACCCCTCTTCGCTTTCCGCAGGGATCGCTCCCTCCGTGACTCCCTTATCCGCACGTCCATCCCCACTGATCTCCCACCCGGCACTTATCCCTGTAAGCGTAAGTGCTACACCTGTCCCCACACCTCATCTCTTGCAACCATTCAGGGCCCCAAACAGTCCTTCCAGGTGAGACAACACTTCACTTGTGAGTCTGTTGGGGTCATCTATTGCATCTGGTGCTCCTGGTGAGGTCTCCTCTACATCAGTGAAACCTGACGCAGATTGGGGGACCGCTTTGTCGAGCACCTCCACTCTGTCTGCCGCAACAGACAGGATCTCCTGGTAGCCACCCACTTCAACTCTGCTTCCTATTCCCATTCAGATATGTCCATGCATGGCCTCCTCTACTGCCATGATGAGGCTAAACTCAGGGTGGAGGAGCAACACCTGATATACCGTCTAGGTAGTCTCCAGCCCCTTGGTATGAACATAGAATTCTCCAATTTCCGGTAATTCCCTCCCCCTCCCTTTCTCTATCCCTATTTCAATCTACCCCCTCCCCCAGCTCCCTCATGGTTCCGCCTCCTCCTTCTACTACCCATTGTTTTCAGGGCTATGATGTCAATGCTTTCCCTCCCCCAGCCCTTTGTCTTTCAAATTACTGGTCTTTCAACTGGCACTACAAGCATTCTTCAAATCCTTCCCCATCTTTCAACTTCAGTCCTGATGAAGGGTTCCGGCCCGAAACGTCGACTCATCGTTTCTAACTGTTGATGCCCGACCTGCTGAGTTCATCCTTCCGTTTTCTTTTTCATTTGTTTCTTGGTTTCTAATTGGGGTGGCACGGTAGTGCAGTGGCTAGCACAATGCTTTGCAGTTCAAGCGATCTGGATCCAATTCCCACCACTGACTGTAAGAAGTTTGCACATTCTCTACGTGACTGTGTGTATTTCCTCTGATGTTGCAGTTTCTTCCTACTGTCCAAAGATATACCAGATAGTAGGTTAATTGGTCTTTGTAAATTGCCCCATGATTATGCTAGGGTTAAATCAGGAGCTGCGGGGTTGAAAGGGTTAAAGGGCCTGAAGGGCCTATTCCATGCTGTATCTCAATAAATAATTCAACTCTCCTTGCTTCAAATTTAATCATTTTCATGTCTCATTTATTTATTTCATTTCTTTGACTTTTTACTCCTCATCCACACTGCTAGTAACAAGTTACAGTGTGCAGTTAACCTACCAAATTGCATGTTTTTGGAATGTGTAGGAAAGCCAAACACCTGGACCATGTGATCACAGGGAGGATTTGGAAATTCTACACAGAAAGTATCCAAAATCAGGAAATACGCTGGAAATATGATGCAGTCATTATTATCACTGTCGTCTGACAAGAAATTTGTTCTTTGCAGCATCAATACAAGAAATAAAAATCTATAAATTACAGAAAACAATAAGCAGTACAAAAATGACTGGTAGACTGTATGTCATGTCTTGTTACCTCTATCCTTCACACCTCCAATTTTTATTTTGACCTGACTTTTTATTCTTTCTTAAATCTGCTACCTGAATATATCCCAATGATTCTATTGTCCTCTTTATCTCCTGTTTAGGTAATTTACAAGTATCTTTATCCTCCATCAGATATTCTTTTCTCAGCCTTTGTAAATGTTTGTTTTTGTTATTTCTGTCTGTGATAGACATCTCTAATTTCCATTTGCATCCGTTTCCCTAGGCAGAACATTCCACAGATGTACTATTTAATATAATATTGTTTTTGCATATCAATGTTGAATCTATTCCTGTTCAAGTGCAGACTGTACCCTCTGGTTCAACCGTCTCTGACAAAGTGATCTCACTTATCATGACTTAGATCATTCAGTTCTTTAATAATTCCACAAACTGCAATCATGTTATCTCTCAACATGTTCCAGTGAGAATATGTTCAATTTAAGTAATTGTTCACCATTGTCCACTCACTCAATCACACTGGTTACTTTCTTCTATATCAATAACTCCAACAGTCATTTTTTATCTTTTGTGTTTATTGGACAGGTCCCTGATTGCAATGGCAACAATAATGTATAAAATAGCATGATTGCTGTTCCATTATAGTTTAATACTGACACCTTAATGATTTACCTTTATCTGCTGCAAGAGCTTCAATTTATTGTCAGTCATTTCTCAGCATTTTCTTCATTTGTAATACTCCCTCTCTCTTGCTTTTGCTTTCAAGACTGCATTACATTTCTCTAAACTGAATTCCATCTGCACCCTCCTCACACCTGCTCAATTCCCAATACCATTTAAATTTCCTTGTTGCTTATGTTATTCAGCTTCACACTTCGCCAACACGCAAAACTTTGTATAATCTATATGCTCATCAGTTTTGAAAGCATTAAACAAAAGAAGCCCTATAAAAAGTTATCACAAGTAGTGTGATAACCAATGGTCCAACTTGCATCCTTCTTAAATGGAATTAGAAAAAAAATTATTATTCTCCTCACTAACTAATTGGTGTATCTTGTTATATGTACTCAAGATTTGCTGCAATAAGACAAATTGATAGTGGCTAAAGTTCAGAAGTGTCTGAAGTTCAGAAAATAATTAATTTGTTCATAGGTTGCAACACTATGTTGAAATCTTACAAAAAGTATAGGATACAGCCTAATCCATCATGAGTAAAGCCCTACCCACCGTTGAGCGCATCTATATGAAACATTGTCACAGAAAACAGCATTCATCGTCAGGAATTCCAACAACCAGGTCATGCTTTTTTCTTAATCAGGACAAAATCTGCAGATACTGGAAATCCAAGCAACACACACAAAATTCTAGAGGAACTCCTCAGGTCGGGCAGCATCTATGGAAAAGAGTATTGTCTATGTTTCAGGCTGAAACCCTATGGCCGGTCCTCTCTTCTTGCTGCTGCCATAAGGTAGAAGGTACAGGAGCCTCAGGACTCATGCCACCAGGTTCAGGAGCAGTTATGACACCTCAGGCATCAAGCTCTTGAACTGGAAGGGATAACTTCACTTGCTCCATCATTGAAATGCTCCCACAGCCTATGGACTCACTTTTAAGGACTCTTCATCTCATGTTCTCAATATCTATTGAACATTTATTCATTATTATTTATTTATTATTATATTTCTTTCTTTTTGCATTTGCCCAGTCTGTTGTCTTTTGTGCACTGGTTGAATGCCCAAGTCAGTGCAGTCTTTCATTGATTCTATTATGGATTTATTGAGTATGCCCATAAGAAAATGAATCTCAGGCGTCTCTATGGTGACATATATGTATTCTGTTAATAAATTTGCATTGAACTTTGAACCTTGAAATGTTACTAGGAGATCTTTGAAGCAGCATTGAAAAGTCAGCACTCTTTTCATTCACAGATGGACACCTGTTCATTCCTGAGATACATGGGCTATAGGTCTGATTTTAAATACCATGATGTTTACCTTCAATTTCCTGCTGTTCCTACTGTCTGTGCAACCTGACAACTATCCAAAGTACACAAACTTCTCTTATTCTTCCTTCTTGTATTTCTATTTTCATCACACAATGATTGGCAACCATACCCTTTGGTAATTGATTCCTGAAGTTTGGAATTACCTCCCTAAATCATTTCCTTTCTCTCTCTCACCTGCTCACCATTGAAGTGCCACCAGAAAGCTTTCACTTTGTTCACTTGTGTTGATATTTTAATAAGTAGCTCAGTGTCAAACCTCTGCTAAGAGTAACAGTGGAAATTATCTTACGCATGTTATAAAGATAAAGATTTTTAAAAATTAGCTTTAAATGTCACGTGCTATTGAAACAAACACTAAAGTCCATCGCTTGTGTCAAATCAAATCAGTGAGGATGGTTTTGGGCATCCTGCATTTCTGGCACCAACATAGCAAGTCCATAACTTAATAACCCAAAATGCACATCTTTTAGAATGTGAGTGTCATGGTCCGGTCCGTGAAGTCTGCATTTCGGTTCACGGACCGGTCTATCGATCCTTATTCCAGGTTTTCCGGTTTTCCCTTGTTATATTGGTGCCTTAATTGAGGCACATGATTCTCATTTTGGGCTGGCTACACAAACAGCTCCTGGGTTCAGCTTCAGTGGCTGGACTGTTCCCTTCCCTTCACCTTCCTCCTGAAGACTCTACCTGTATTGCTGTCAAGTTCTACCGCTGGAGCAAGACCAGAGCCTTGCTGTGTCTAGATAAGGAACTGTCGTTCATTGTTTGAAACTATCTCTGTGTCCACGCCTTCGCTAGGTAGGTCCGGCCGTCTGCCACTACCTTGTGTTGAAAACCGTCTCTGTGTCCACACCTTCGTTAGGTAGGTCCAGCCGTTTACCGCTACCTTGATTTGGAACTGTTTCTGTGTCCACGCCTTTGCTAGGTAGGTCTGGCCATTTGCCGCTACCTTGTGATGGGAACCCTCTCGTCGTGTTCCGCATTCTGTAATGAGTCCTGACACTACGTCCTGTTCCCAAAGAGGGGTCCCAGCTCTGTGTTCTGTGTATGGATCCCAGCCCTATGTCCTGTTCCCAAGGAGGGGAACCGGCTCTGTGTTCCATGTTGCTGTCTCTCAAGACCAAGACCAAGGAGTCCTGCATCCTGCCGCCACATCTTGTCCTCGCCTAGATCTGGAGTCCGAGACCGAGTCAAGGCCCAGGTTCCGGGTCCCTGTCCAGTCTCTGGTTTGGAGTCCTTGTCCAGGTTCCAAGTTCTTTGTTCCTCGTCTGGGTCCCACTTTCCAAGTATAGTCCTAGCCCTGGCCCTGTATCCTAGTCTCGTCCAGAGCCTGTTTGTTGTCCAGTGTTGTTTCTTCCCCACTTCCCTTGCTTTCTTGACACACATAGTCCTGTTCCTAGTACTTCAGTGTCTGTGTCTTGCATTTGGGTCCGCTCCCAGTGCCCCTGTTATAACAGTGAGAGCAAACTGGAGCACCTGGAGGAGACCTATGCTCTCATGGAGAGAACATACAAACTCTTTGGTGCCATAAAGTGTTATACTAGCCACAAAATATCAATAACTCATTATAGCTCCCAGATGGAATGCATGCTTTCAAGCAAAACTTAAGAATGGAGAATTATCAATCTTTGTTACAAAGCTTCCGCCCCCCCCCCACCCCCCCCCCCAAATTCTGACTGCACAGGGCAGCAGCGGTGCAGACAGTTAGAGCCAGGACCCTGGTTTGCTTTTGACCTTAGGTGCTGTCTGACGTTTGTAATGGATTCCGCCACAATCCAAGCATGCTGACTGGTCAGTTAAAATTAGTTTAGGGGTAGGGGTATGGTAGATGAGTGAGTAAGGACGTGTATGACAAAGTGGGAAAGGAAGAAAATAAATGTCATGAATATAAGATTAGAGCAACTGTGTTTAATAGTCAGCATGGATTTGGAACCACATACTGCATCTCTTTGTGACGCCATAGTGAACAGATACGCAGCAAAAAGATATTAACCACAGGAAGATCCGTGCAAATCTGAGTTCATCTCCCAGCTTTCACAGGTTTCCTCTTATCAGGTTACCCAGTCCTTGAGTTGCTCAATACCAGTAGAGCTGTGTTTGTTGTGTATCATGTAACTGTCTGCCACCCACAGAGAAAGACGTTAAACACCTTCTATTTTGTCCTTCCTCTCCCCACACCTTTTTATTCTGGCGTCTTCCCTCTTCCATTCCAGTCCTGATGAAAGGTCTTGTCCTGAAATTTCAACTGTTTACACATTTTCACAGAAGTTAGCTGACCTGATGAGCACCTCCAGCATTTGGGGTGTGTTGCTTTGCATTTGCAGTATCTGCGGAATCTCTTGTTTTTATGATTTGTTGCAAATGATTGCCTTTTCTCTTGTGGTTGCTGTCTTGAGACCTTGTTGGACATTGGTAATATAGAAATTTGCACGTCTGGTTCACTGGCTGATCAGTAAGACCGATGGTGAGGGTGCTGAGTGCCCTTGGTTGTTGTGTAGCAAGACCCTTATACCGTGGTGTCACCTACTGCAGCCGCCCAGGGGTAGAGATGCCAGAGGCGGTGTGGCATGGCGGGTGTCCATGCTAGTTTGGGGGCTGCAACAGGCCCACCAGTGTTCACTTGGTGGAAGGTGAGCTGGGTTGTGTTCGTCTGCAGCAGCACTAGTATGACTTGAGGAACTGTTAGTTGCTCTTGTAGAAAACGAGGCTGCAGGACAACATCCCATGCACTATCAATCTACAGGCCATGACACTCAGGGACTTGCGGTATATTGCTTTGATTTGTTTTGTGATTGCTTTATTGCTATTGTAATTGGACGTGCTATATGTGCCTTGTGCTGTGTGTGACTGTTGGTACTGTGTTTTCCACCTAGCAAAATGGAATTGTAAGCCAGATTAATTAAACCCAGACACGTAATGTTAGAATGCTCCATCTGTGGAGGGATGAATATGAGGTTAACTAAATTAAGAAAAAGATCTTGGGAGAAATAAAGGTATGCGTGAACGAGGCATGGCCGATGCAGGCGTGGACAAGCGGCAGAAATGCAGAAAATTATTAAAAACTAAAGATATAAACTTTTAAAACTAGAATTAATGAGTATCTCTACCTAGTTACCTGAAAACCTCAGGTAACCCTGGAAAAGAGATAATATTGATAAAAGGTTTATTGATGCTATGGCTATAACAAACAGCAGCTATCCCTCAATGTCGCAAAAACAAAGGAGCTGGTTGTGGACTACAGGAGGAATAGAGACAGGCTAGCCCCTATTGACATCAATGGATCTGGGGTTGAGAGGGTGAATAGCTTTAAATTCCTCGGCATTAACATCACTGAGGAACTCATGTGGTTTGTACATACTACTGTATGGTGAAAAAGGCACAACAGTGCCTCTTTCACATCAGACAGTTGAAGATTTATGTAGGCCCCCAAATCCTAAGAATTTTATATAGGGGCAGGCACAGGAAGAGCTTCTTCCCTGAGGCTGTGACCCTGCTCAACCTCACATCACAGCGCTAAGCAGTATTGAACCCATATCGTACTGTCTCAGTACTTTTATATTTGTGTGCTGTAGCACTTACTTTTTATTCACAGTTATTTTGTAAATAACACTATTCTTTGCATTTCTGGTTAGATGCAAACAGCATTTCATTGACTTTGTATCTGTACTCGGCACAATGTCAATAAAGTTGAATCTAATCTAATCAAATCAAGAGCATCCTGACTGGCTGCATCACTGCCTGGTATGGGAACTGTATCTCCCCCAATCGCAGGACACTGCAGAAAGTGGTGTGGACAGCCCAGTGCATCTGTAGATGTGAACTTCCCACTGCTCAGGACATTTACAAAGACAGGTGTGTAAAAAGGGCCTGTAGGATCATTGGGGACCCGAATCACTCAACCACAAACTGTGCCGGCTGCTGCCATTCGGGAAATGGTACTGCAGCATAAAAGCCAGGACTAACAGGCTCCAGGACAGCTTCTTCCACCAGGCCATCAGACTGCTTAACTCATGCTGGTACAACTATATTTCTATGTGATATTGTACATACTATTTATTATAAATTACTATAAATTGCACATTGCCCATTTAGATAGAGATGTAATGTAAAGATTTTCACTCCTCATGTATTTGAAGGTTGCAAAAAATAAAGTCAATTCAATTCAAAATCTATAGGGAGACAATATCGGCAGAGACAACTGTCCAAGATCTCTACCATGTAACTGGGAATTACTTCTGTTAAATTATACCAAGGGATTTGGTGCGAAAAGACACTTACTGTTCCGAGCGTATAACTTGTGTATGAAATATGTTCAGTAGTGTTGTAACTGAGAAATGTTTGAAAACGCCAATGTGATATTGAGTTATTCTGAAATAGAAAATAGAATGTGTATAAGAACTTACTGACTGTAATCCTGCTGTATACAGGACAACAGGAATTCTGCAGATGCTGGAAATTCAAGCAACACACATCAAAGTTTCTGGTGAATGCAGCAGGCCAGGCAGCATCTCTAGGAAGAGGTACAGTCGACATTTCAGGCCTGACAAAGGGTCTTGGCCTGAAACGTCGATTGTACCTTTTCCTAGAGATGCTGCCTGGCCTGCTGCGTTCTCCAGCAACTTTGATGTGTGTTGTATACAGGACAATTTTTTTTTGTACAAGTTTTGTGAATTGATATTATGTGGATGACCAAATATTTTATCCAATAGATCAAGAAACAAGATGGCGAGTACCCTAAGGTTGAAAAACAAGCATAGGAACGCAATGTTTAATGATGTAGAGGATTTAATAGGGTTGAATATATAAGTTTATTTCTCACTTGAAGGATCTGAATTTAATTTTCTGAAAGGACTGATAATTTTTGCAAAGACATTGATAAGTTACTGAATGAGATTCACTTTGTAAAAAAGTTGTGATGATGGATTTGTACCTTTTTGGGGTTGAATTTGAATTTGTAGGCATACTGACTTGAACTGAAACTGAAGTTAACCATAATACTTAAGAATAGGAATTCAATTAGTTTTCTAACTAACTAGCGAGAAATAAAAAGGAAAGGTTAGTCTGTAATCTTTTAAATAGGGAATAACACTAGATCTAATTAGAGAAATTGGAGTGATAAATGTTATTCTAATAAATATCACAGTTTCTAACTAAACAGGAACTTGGATTTTCATTTGAGATCTGAGATTGGGAATCCAAGACATAATGTTAGAATTCTGAATTGCTCTCACTCATTTGTTGTTATCTGTAATAAACAAATTTACCTCTAGAAGTGTGTGGTTTCTATTCACTGTCTCCTACCGATATCTAGAGCTTCTGATGGCCCCCAGCACCTAGTGCAGTACTATGTAACTTGATTTTCTCATAAACAGTACGGCTGCCAGTCACACTAGATAAGACAAGCACTACACAGGTGTTACAGAATGCTGTTTTATTTGACTATATTCATGAGTATTGTTGAATGACAATTCAACTTGAATTTGAACTTGATGGAATAATCTCCAGTTGCTTGGATGACTGCAACTCTAACAATCTCAGAATTTAGAAACAAAATATTAGCCTTGTCAGTAATGGCCAAATCCAGAAACATGAATAAGTGTAAATAAGCAGGTGAATTTTCTCAACACCCTTTCCATGTTACCAGGGCAAGAAGAACATGGAATGCTTTTTTAGCAAAAAAATTCAAGTTGAAGACACTTCTGTGATTTATGCAGCTTTGGAATTGATTTTGAAATGCTCATACTTCAGGTTTTATCACATGTTTTGATTTGTTGCCTTGGAGTGTCTTCTCACATCAGCATCAGAAACAAATGGTGAGATTCATTATAGGCACAAGCAGTGAGGTCAGCACCAGTGGTGTGCACATTCCAGAACCAGCAGCAGCAAATACACGAGAGCAATCAGAGTTGACCTTCGCATTCAGCTCCTGGTGCTGCTGATTATGTGCTGTCAAGTCCTGATTTATATATAGCCTCAACTCCTAACTGTAGATTCAACTTTCATCTCCAGGCAAAAATTCAAGCCGATCCACTAATCTACACTTGTCCTATTTATCATTATCCCTTTTTTTACCCACTCCATAATAGGTTTAATAAGTATTAACCTGGTACTGACTTTGACTTTTGTTAGCCTACAGGTATTCTGGATTAATTCTCAACCAGATATACAATAGCTGCATATTAGGAACCAAGAAGCTGACTTTATTTAAGAATAGAATTACTTTGTTACACTTCCTTCACCATCTCTGAAACAATTACCTTTTAATCTCAGAACTATTATTTAATCCCATTGCATATATTCCATCAAAGACACTGGCTCACTCAGTAGTCAGGTTTTACTGGACACTGAATCAGCAAATCCACATTCTAATTGTAAAATTCTCTCTTGTATAACAGAACAGAAAATGCCCAATTCTATATTCTCATTGAGGCCACCCAAGGTTCCCCCCCCCACTCAGATTTACCAAGTTTACACTGCAGTGGCATTTAGTCAAAAAAAAAATTATCGCATACTTCCAGCCATGCGGCTATTTGTGGAGATCTACTGATCATAACTAAAATATCTGTCTCTAGTCATATTGTTGCTCTGCTTTGGAAAGAGGATTGATGCAAAACCAACAAGTCTTTCAGCTCTGTCACTCTGTTCTGTGATAAACTATATCAGTGTCTTATGGTGATGCATTAAAGGATAGTTACATCAGTTTTCCTTGGTCATTTTGATGATAACCCCATAAACTCAGTGTTAACTGCTTAAACTCACCTAGTACAGTACTTTGTCAATTCCGTAGTGGATTTACTATTTCAGTAATGTTGTAAATGTATTACTGATTAAGCACTCTTGTTTGTTTACATAATTAATTACAGGTTATATGTAAGTACATGAATGGCTTATGTCATTATACCACCACATCATGTGTGTAAATCACCATAAAGAAACTAAGTACACTTGTATTGCAGTCTCCCGTGGTTTTCTTTCAACTAGACTTTGGAGTTACAAAACTTAACAATTTGCACTAGTATAGAGGTCCCAAAACAGTGCTTGAAGGTGACAGGACATGTCCATAGTAATTGAGAAGGCATAAGTAAGTGATCAACTCTGTCAGGTTGTTCTACTGGTTGTATTTAATATCTTCATCTCAGTGGACAACTTTAGTGGCTTTCCGAGAAATAAATTGGACTACTTCTCAGGTGAAAAGGATTCATTTGTCTTTTCTTATCTGTATCCTGTCTGGAATCAAAGTTATTTCACGTGACACACAACCAGTGCTTTCTTTCCACAAGCACACACATACATGCATAGCCACCTAGTTTCCTTTGCCCCTGTTCTCTCCTCCTCAACTCCACCTCTCCACCTGATTCCATCTGCTCGTTATCGCCTCTCCATCTGGCACCACCTATTCCGCCTATCCATCTGTCCCACTGCTCACCCTTTCCACTTCTAGATCTGTCTACCCATCATACCCCACCCACAACAAAATACCACTCGTCATCAGCTACCAGGCTCCAGCCCCCTCTCATCCACTCTGCTAGTTGCTGCTATAAACTATTTATCTTTTCGGTTCCCTCCCAGTACTGATGCAGTGACTCAATCTGAAATGTCAGTTTTCATCGTTTGCCTTTACAGATGTTGTTTGACCTGCTGAGTTCCTCTAGCGTTCTGTTTCTGTTCTCTATTCCAACATCTACTGTGTTTTTTTTTGTTTGTCTACTGAGATTTTCTAGATTTTCTTTGAGGTCCTGCTTTGTTTCTCCAAATAGGGAAATGTTGTCCAGGTAATCTTTGATAACTGATATATCTTGGATAAAGAGTATTTATTTCCCTCTAGAAAAAGCAAATTGTATTCCAAACAGAACTGTGATGTGCCAAACAAGTTGAAGTATAGTGTAATTGTCAAGGTGCATTTTTTGAAACCATGTTTAACTCAAGATCTGGTAAATATATGACATATCAAGCATTACGAATATATGCTCTCCTTTGCACTAAGCAAATGAATTATCTTGTTACTTTTGCTTTCCTGTTGATTTCAAGCTACATATAGATACCCAAGGTTGGGATCAGACCTGGCTTGCTGAAGCTTTATGGCAGAAACACTAATCTCTAATGGTAGTACGTCTGAATGGAGAAGCATGATCAAAAAATGCAATCACTTCAAAGATCCTTGCTTCCTGCACCATTTTCAGATCTTACCTGACCACCTTCTCCATTCTTTAATGTACAGATTTCACTTTAAAGAACCTACCTGACATATTCTCCTTTAGTTTAAATACTTTGTGAAAACCAAGCTCAACGCGAAATACCTTGGGGTTCTTGACTCTGAATTGGATGACTTCTTCATGCACATGATCTATTTACAATCTATTTTTAAATGTTAATAGATCATTCCAACCTATTTGTTTTCATCTATATTTACTGAACTTTGTGAGAACATACCAGGAATACTGGGTACAATTTTGGTCTCCTCACTTACTTACTTCCTATTACATTGGTGGCACTTAGGGCAGCAATGAAGGTCCTCCATCTCTGGTGGTAATCAGGTCTCCATCATGGCAGTAACTTCCTCTCAGTTTTCACTACCATTAGTCATGGAAGTCCCAGTTGGAGACTCAGGAATACTGTCAGGCTCAGATATTGAAGGATTCTTCATTGCTCTTGCTGTAACGATTTTATTTTCCCAGTCACAGTTGTTAGCCATGAGCTCACCTCCCGAACATGGAGGTTTGATGGATCGCTATTAGTCTAACCACTCCCCTTCGACTGGTTGGGCATGGGTAACCCTACCAAGAGCCAAGGCATAAGGCTCTGAATCCAGCCAGCATAGTTCTTTGGGTCATTGAGGCATGCAAGCATCCAAACCACGACATGGCTGTAGTCCTCTTGGAGGTTTGATCTCCTTACCTATGAAAACTATACCTGTCATTGACAGAGTTCAATAAAGGCTCTCCAAACCAGATCCTAAGTTGGTGTAACTTTTGAATGAGAAGACATTGCATCAACAAAGCCTAAAAAGAATAAGAGGTCCCAGTAAAAGGTTCCAGTCTTAGGGGTCTAGAAACTAAGGCCACAATCTCAGTATCAGGGGTAAGTCATTTAGGACTGAACTGAAGAGAAGTTTCTTTTGGATTTACACAGTCTGTGTTCTTTAGCATACTGGTTGTTAGGCTGTCCTGCTGAGTGTGGTCTTTCACTTATTCTATTATGGTCTTGGATCTACTGAGTATGTCTGCAAGAAAACAAATCTAAGTGTTGTATTATGGTGTCAGATATGTACTTTGATAATCAATTTACTGAAGTCACTGAGAATATTTAAGAAAACATGAGGTATTGAGGCATTAATTTTAAGGATTGTCCATGAGTGTATTGACTGGTGTGTTATTGCTTCTAGTTTTTTAGTTTCTGTACTTCTCATGTTTCACTGTTGATTTGGAGGGATCCAAATGAATTTTATTTTTCACTTTTGTCATTTCCCTTTTTGCTTAAGCACATCCCAGATGTGATCCTTGGAACTTCACTGAACCTTCTGTGACTCCAGTATCAAGTTCTATTTATACTCTCTTTCCCTCGATATACACTGTTGTGCACAAGTTCAAAAGATTTCAGGCAGTATGAACAGTCCATAGAATCCATGTAGATTGTTACTTTCTTCACCTGGCTTTTGGTAAGTGCTACTGTTTACTTGTTGTCTTAATATGAGTCATACTGCTCAATTGCTTGCATTTCCTATTGTCTAGCTTTACTTCCAGATAAGTTGTTGACAGGTGTTCCTTAATTAACCCAATTAATGCAAGCAGACTCCTTGTGCCTACTCTCATTATTGCATCATCTATCCATTGGGTAGATCTTCCCATTCCCGAAGATATTCATCTCTAAGCTCTATTCTGTTTTCACTCGGAGTATCTCCTGACTGATGATGCAGATCCTGAGTTTTCTTGACAAATGGCTGTGCAGTAAGCCTGTTTGAGATTCAACTTCTTTCCACTGACAAGCCTTCTTTGAGTCCACACATGAAGAATTCCAGTAACATCTGCCCTGAACCTTCCCCATTCCTGTGGTGTTCAGCAATCTAACTCAGATCTGAAATCCTGAATAGTTTCACATGAGCAGTGATTTTGGCTGTGATTCTTGCACTGTAGAACTGGGGGGTGGGGGGGGAGAGCAGGGTTGGAGTGCTCATCCTATTCAAGTAGCTTATCTAAACCTTAAAGTATCTTGTCTCCTGGATTAGTTACAAATTTGAAGAATCTATAATTGAGAGTGTCACAAATGCCTTCCGCAATAACATTTGCAGTGAGAATTTTCATACTTTACTGTTTCATACCTTTCCCATCATTCAATCCGTCATTCAACTGAACTATTTAAAGAATTAAGTATAAATTGTGACCATGTTAATGCCAAGATACACAATCACAGGTGAAGTTCAACTCAGTTTCAGTAAATCATGCTACTGTACTGATACAGAAAAAGTAGCCCAAAATCTCACAAACATATTACTCCAGTAACCATAGAAAACCATAGAAACTACAGCACAGAAACAGGCCTTTTGGCCCTTCTTGGCTGTGCCGAACCATTTTCTGCCTAGTCCCACTGACCTGCACACGGACCATATCCCTCCATACACCTCCCATCCATGTATCTGTCCAATTTATTCTTAAATGTTAATAAAGAACCCGCATTTACCACCTCATCTGGCAGCTCATTCCATACTCCCACCACTCTCCGTGTGAAGAAGCCCCCCCTAATTTTCCCTTTAAACTTTTCCTCCCTCACCCTTACCCAAGTCCTTTGGTTTTTTTCTCCCCTTGCCTCAGTGGAAAAAGCCTGCTTGCATTCACTCTATCTATACCCATCATAATTTTATATACCTCTATCAAATCTCCCTTCATTCTTCTACGCTCCAGGGAATAAAGTCCTAACCTATTCAACCCTTCTCTGTAACTGTGTTTCTCAAGGCCTGGCAACATCCTTGTAAACCTTCTCTGCACTCTTTTAACCTTATTTATATCCTTCCTGTAATTTGGTGACCAAAACTGAACACAATACTCCAGATTCGGCCTCACCAATGCCTTATACAACCTCATCATAACATTCCAGCTCTTATACTCAATACTTTGATTAATAAAGGCCAATGTACCAAATGCTCTCTTTACGACCCTATCTACTTGTGACGCCACTTTTAGGGAATTTTGTATCTGTATTCCCAGATCCCTCTGTTCTACCGCACTCCTCAGTGCCTTACCATTAACCCTGTATGTTCTACCCTGGTTTGTCCTTCCAACGTGCAATACCTCACACTTGTCTGTATTAAAGTCCATCTGCCATTTTTCTGCCCATTTTTCCGCCCATTTTTCCAGCTGGTCCAAGTCCCTCTGCAGGCTCTGAAAACCTTCCTCACTGTCTACTACACCTCCAATCTTTGTATTATCAACAAATTTGCTGATCCAATTTACCACATTATCATCCAGATCATTGATATAGATGACAAATAACAATGGACCCGGCACTGATCCCTGTGGCACACCACTAGTCACAGGCCTCCACTCGGAGAAGCAATTCTCTACCAACACTCTTTGGCTTCTTTCATTGAGCCAATGTCTAATCCAATTTACCACCTCTCCATGTATACCTAGCGACTGAATTTTCCTAACTAACCTCCCATGCGGGACCTTGTCAAATCCATGTAGACAATATCCACTGCCTTCCCTTCACACACTTTCCTGGTAACCTCCTCAAAAAACTCCAATAGATTGGTCAAACATGACCTACCACGCACAAAGCCATGTTGACTCTCCCTAAGAAATCCCTGTCTATCCAAATGCCTGTAGATTCTGTCTCTTAGTACTCCCTCCAATAACTTACCCACTACCGACGTTAAATTCACTGGCCTATAATTTCCCGGATTACTTTTCGATCCTTTTTTAAATAACGGAACAACATGAGCCACTCTCCAATCCTCCGGCACCTCACCCGTAGACAGCGACATTTTAAATATTTCTGCCAGGGCCCCTGCAATTTCAACACTAGTCTCCTTCAAGGTCCGAGGGAACACTCTGTCAGGTCCCGGGGATATATCCACTTTAATTTTCCTCAAGACAGCAAGCACCTCCTCCTTTTCAATCTGTACAGTTTCCATGATCTCACTACTTGATTCCCTCAATTCCATACAATTCATGCCAGTTTCCTTAGTAAATACAGACGCAAAAAACCTAATTAAGATCTCCCTCATTTCCTTTGGTTCCGCACATAGCCGACCACTCTGATCTTCAAGAGGACCAATTTTATCCCTTACAATCCTTTTGCTCTTAATATACCTGTAAAAGCTCTTTGGATTATCCATCACTTTGACTGCCAAGGCAACTTCATGTCTTCTTTTAGCCCTCCTGATTACTTTCTTAAGTATTTTCTTGCACTTCTTATATTCCTCAAGCACCTGATTTACTCCCTGTTTCCTATACATTTCATACAACTCCCTCTTCTTCTTTATCAGAGTTGCAATATCCCTTGAGAACCAAGGTTCCTTATTCCTATTCAATTTGCCTTTAATCCTGACAGGAACATACAAACTCTGCACTCTCAAAATTTCCCCTTTGAAGGCTTCCCACCTACCAACCACACCTTTGCCAGAGAACAACCTGTCCCAATCCACGTTTTTTAGATCCTTTCTCATTTCTTCAAATTTGGCCTTCTTCCAGTTCAGAACCTCAACCCTAGGGCCAGATCTATCCTTGTCCATGATCAAATTGAAACTAATGGTGTTATGATCACTGGAACCAAAGTGCTCCCCTAACCAGACTTCCGTCACTTGCCCTAACTCGTTTCCTAACAGGAGATCCAATATTGCATCCCCTCTAGTTGGTCCCTCTATATATTGATTTAGAAAACTTTCCTGAACACATTTTACAAACTCTAAACCATCTAGATCCCTAACAGTATGGGAGTCCCAATCAATGTATGGAAAATTAAAATCCTCTACCACCACAACTTTATGTTTCCTGCAGTTGCCTATATTGCAAATAATCTTAGATGCTCTAGCACTGATTGCCACAAAGGCATCAACCAATGCATACAATCATCAAGCTCAAACAAGACACTTTTCAACAGTTTTCTACCTTGTACTACTGCATGAGAAAACATGGCTTTGGTTTCATCATCCAGTCTCTAGGAAAGAAAATATTGAACAATGAAAACATTATAACTCCCTGAAAGTCATCCTGGGAGTAATGCAATCACTAACATAGATCATTCAATCTTCGGATGTTCCTATCCTGAAGGCATTTGGATGTCCTGAAAATAAGTAGATGAGGGTAAGACTAATTTTTTTTGGATATAGTAAGTGATCAGGGATTATGGGATGGGAAACCAAAGTGAAACTAAAGTAGAACATCAGCTGAAATTTCAGTGAACTGATTAAAAGATCCTTTGGTCCCAAGTCTTATCTGCTGAACTTGGTCTACAACTACACTTAACATCCTAACAAATTAGTCTTGGCCTCATGTCCCATTCCTTTTCTCCAAACACCTTTACTGGCCTTGCAATTCTCAAGAACGGACGATCATAATGTACCACACTCGAGATCCAAAGTACATTTATTATCAAATGGCTCCTGCACATGTAGCCCAGTGGTGCTTTGTCAAGTCCTGGTGTTCATGAACCAGATCCCCAGCTATGGGTAAATGGGCCCACTGCCTTGTGGGCAGCCATGCAAGAGATGGCGGCTACGGGAGTAAACCCAGACAGAAAATCCGGAGTGGAGACCCTAAGGCAGTTGGACATCACTGAATATCCTTCCGGCAGCTCCTGCAGACAAGCTGGGGCCAAATGTTTTGCTGTGCGTTCCTTTGGACTGTACTGCTGAGGCCAAGAGGGGGATCCTGATGACTGGGCATCCCAACATCTCCATACCTTTCACCCAGATTTTTAAAAAATCCATTGTCCTTCAAGACAGATGGATGCCATCATAATCATCATCATGTATGCTGTATAAAACTCCGAGTTTCATCTTCCACACAGAGCCATGAAACAAATAAACCATGGAAACCTGTTTAAAGAAAGCTATCAAACCGCTCATTCTTAAAATACAAATTGCGCAAACAGCAACAAAAAAGTGAAAAACCCTGAATATAAAACACAAAATCGAAAGATTTCAGGAATATTTACCTCAGCATAGTTTTCATTACCTGCAGGCTGCCTGATACAAAATCGTCCAAAATAGCAACAAAAAAAAAAGGAGCAACCATCTGCACTGCACCCTTCCACTATTCTCCCCTCTACATACACACACACACAAACTTCTGCTCCAGCAATATTCTTTTGCATCCTTCTAGATCTACCAGTTCTTAATTAACCTTTCTAGAGGTAAGAGTTGGTCAATCTACACCAGGGATATGTAAAAAGAGCTACCTTTTAATCTGGAAGGCGATCGAGATTTCAAAGGCAGAGTTTCCCTGGCAGTTTCTCTGACCTGAGGAGCAACCAATCACCAGGGGGATTCATTAGAAATGGCCAGTTAGAATAATTCAAGTTCAAGTGGAGCAGCCATTCATTTGGAGTATGCCAGTGTTCAGAGTCACTTTGACTTCTCCAACTTAGGCAAGATCAGGCTTGGGTGAGGTACATTGCCTTGTAAGTTCTTCTCTCTCTGTCCTTATTTGTTCATTCCTTATCTGTTAAGGCATAGTAGGTTAGTGAGAATAGCTCTGAGGGCAGTGTTTTGTACTCCGTGTGGGATGTGGGAAGTTTAGGAGACCTCCTGTCTCCCAGATAAACACATCTACACAGGTGCACTGGGTTGCAACTCCTGAGACTATGTATTTAGAAACTGGAGCTGCAGCTCAATGACCAGGAGAATAAGGTGGTGATAGAGAGGAGCTACAGGGAAGTAGTCTCCCTTGGGTTGCAGGAGATGGGAAACTGGGTGACTGTCAGGAGAAGGAGGGAAAATACACAGCCAGTGCAGAGTACACCTGTGGCTGTTCCCCTCAATAAAAAGTATACAATTCAGATACTATTGAGGGGGCTACCTACCAGGGAAGAGCCCCACTGACCGGGTCTCTGGCACTGAATCTGGAGCTGTGTCTCAGGTGAGCAGAGAGGTGAAGAGGACTGCAGTGGTGATTGGAGATTCTTTAGTCAGAATAACAGAAATGAGGGTGCAATAGAGATATCTGGATGGTATGTTGCCTCCCTGGTGCTACAGTCAGGGATTTCTTGGATTGGGTCCATGGCACTTGTAAAGGTGAGGGTGAGCAGCCAAAAGTCTTGGTGCATATTGGCACCAAGGTCTGGAAGAGCTAGGTAGAAAGCTGAGAAACAGGAGCCCCAGGGTAGTAATCTCTGAGCTGCTGCCTGTGCCACATGTCAGTGAGGGTAAGAATAGAATGATTTGGCACATGATTGTGTGGTAGAGGAATCGGTGCGGGGGGCAGGGGTTCAGATTTATGGATCATTGGGATCTCTTCTGGGGAAGGTATGACATGTACAAAAGGGGTGGCTTACATCTGAAACCGAGGGGGTCCAAAATCCTTGCAGGCAGGTTGGTTTCAGTTGTTTGGTGGGTTTAAATTAATTTGGAAAGGAAATGGAAATTGGAGTGATAATACTGAAGAAGAGGTATTTGGTTTACAATGTATAGTGAATCTTATAGTAAGGAAAGGCTGCTGATAGGATGTGTAGTCAACAGGATGTGTTACAACTTAAGAAATGGACAAAATCAAAAAAGGTGAATACAGGGCTGAAGGTGTTATATTTGAACGCACGCAGTGTATGGAACAAGGTAGATGAACTTGTAGCACAGTTACAGATTAGCATGTACATTGTTGTAGACATCACAGAATCATGGCTGAAAGAAGATTGTAGCTGGGAGCTCAATGTCCAAAAATACACATCGTAGGGACAGGCAGGAAGGCATGGGGGTAGCATTGCTCTGTTGGTAAGAAAAAATGAAATCAAATCATCAGAAAGAGATGACATAGGGTTGGAAGGTGTTGAATTATTGTGAGTAAAGCTAAGGAAACGCAAGAATATAAAGACACTGATAGGAGATATATACAGATCCCCAAACAGTTGTAAGCATATGGTTTACAAATTACAATGGGAGATAGCAGGTAGATTTGGAAAATCAGGTTGGTGTGGGATACCAAGAGGGGAAGTTTCTAGAAAACCTACTAGATGACTTTTTAGAACAGCTCATGGTTGAGCCCACTATGGATCAACTATTCTGGATTGGCTGCTGTGCAATGAATTGGATTTAATTAGAGAGCTTAAGGTAAAAGAAACCTTAGGGGATAATGATCATAATATGATCAAATTCACCCTGAAATTTTAAAGGGAATTAAAGAGGCATGAGATAAGAGTTAGCCAGAATTGATTGGAAAAGAACGCTGGCAGGGACGACAACAGAACAGCAATGGCTGGAATTTCTGGAAGCAATTTGGAAGGCATAGGAAATAGACATCCCAAAGAGGAAGAAATATTCGAAAGGACACAACCGTGGCTAACAAGAGAGGCCAAAGCCAACATAAAAGCCAAAGAGGGCATATAATAGAGGAAAATTTAGTGAGAAGTTAGAGGATTGGGAAGCTTTCAGTTATCAATAGAAGGCTGTTAAAAAGTCATCAAGAATGTAAAGATGGAATATGAAAGTAAGCTAGCCAATAATATTAAAGAGGATAACAAAAGTTTCTTCAGATACATGAAGTGTAAAAGAGAGGAGAGAGTGGATATCGGACCTCTGGAAAACAATGCTTATGCTAAAGTAGGCCACGCTCAGCATATTTTTTCTCAAGAGAAACTTTTGCCAGACAAATCTGTTGGAATTCTTTGAAGAAGTAACAAGCAGGATAGACAAAGAAGAGCTAGTTGATGTTGGTTGTATTTTCAGAAGGCCTTTGGCAAGGTGCTACACGTGAAGCTGTGAGCCCATGGTACTACAGGAAAGATTCTAGCGTAAATGAAGCAATGTCTGACTAGCATCAGGCAAAGAGTAGGAATAAAGGGTGTCTTTCTGGTTGGCTGCCGGTAACTAGTGGTGTTCCATAGGGTCTGTTTTGGGACTGATTCTTTTTGTTATATGTTAATGATTTTGATGATGGAATTAATGACCTTGTTGCAAAGTTTGCAGATGATACAAAGATAGGTGGAGGCGTATGTAGTTTTGAGTAAGTAGAGAGGCTACAGAAGGACTTCGATTAGAAGAATGGACAGAGAAGTGGCACATGGAATACAGTACTCGGGAGTGTATGGTCATGCACTTTAGTAGAAGAAATGAAGAGTTGACTTTTTTTTAAATGGAGAGAAAATACAAAAAAACTGAGATGTAAAGGGACTTGGGAGTCCTTGTGCAGGATTCCCTTAAGGTTAATTTGCAGGTTGAGTCTGTGGTAAGGAAGGCAAACGTCGTGTTAGCATTCATTTCAAGAGGACTAGAATATAAAAGCAAGGATGCAATGTTGAGATTTTATAAAGCACTGGTGAGGCCTCACTTGGAGAATTGTGAGTAGTTTTAGACCCGTTATCTTAGAAAGGATATGCTGAAACTGGAGAGGGTTCAAAGGAGGCTCATGAAAATTATTCCAGGTTTGAACAGATTGTCATATGAAAAGCATTTGATAGCTCTGGGCCTGTGTTCAGTGGAATTCAGAAGAATGAGGGGTGACCTCATTGAAACCTATCGAGTGGTGAAAGGCCTTGATTGAGTGGATGTTTCCTCAGTGGGAAAGTCTAAAACCAGAGGACACAGCCTCAGAAAAGAGTGATGTCCTTTTAGAACAGAGTTGAGGAGGAATTTTTTTATCCAGAGAGCAATGAATCTGTGGAATTTGTTGCCACAGGCAGCTCTGGATGCTGTCTGTATGTATATTTAAGGCAGAGGTTGATAAATTCTTGATTGGTCAGGGCATGAAGGGATACAGGGAGAAGGCAGGAGATTGGGGATGATAGTTAAAATAGATTGGCCATGAAATTGTGGAGCAGACTTAATGAGCCAAGTAGCCCAATTCTGCTCCTATGTCTTATATGGTTTAAAACAACAAACCCCTTATCAGTGCTTAAAGGCTGCCTCCACCTCACTTATCTGTGAGTGTTCTGTAACCCTTCTCACATTACATTTGGGAAGAGGACTTGAAATCACATAAAACCATAGAACTTGATTCATTTCAATTCTCCTTCCCATTCCTACACATACCTGTCTGTCATCGGCCTTCTCCATTTCCAGGGAGAAGCCCAACAGAAGCTGGAAGAATGATGTCTCATATTCCATACTAGGTGGTCATCAACCAGTGGTATGAATACTTCAGGCAACTCTTGTCTCCTTTGTTACCCTACCTTTCCCATTTGTTCCTCCCATTTTTGTTCCTTTTCCCATACCCAGCCTCCACATTACACATTTTCGTAACTCCCTCCCTCCTGATTCCATTCACAAATTCCCACAGAGAATTCCCCTTCCACTCTCAGTTCCTTCATACTTTCCTTAGTGATTCCCATCATCTCTTCCTTATTTATCAAATTCCCACACTGGTGAAATTTGTATCCCAACATCATCCTCCAGCAAATGCCTTCGCTTTGCTCTCTACTTTCTTCACCTGGCTCCATCTGACTTTATCTCCTACTAGGTCCATCTCCACATATCACCCACCCTTTGTCTCCCAACTGCACCTCTCGCACTCTCCCACCAGATTCCATCTGCCCATTAGCTTTCTCCACACCTTGATCCACTAATCAGCCACTATCTGCTGTTCACCTTTCACCTCTTCTCTACATACTCTACATCTCCACTCTATACGCTCAGTCCTGATGCAAGGTCTTGAAACAAAATGTTGAAAATTCCATTCTTCCTACAGATGCTGCTTTATTCATCGAGTCCCTCCAGCATTTTGTGTTTTGCACCAGTGAAACTGTCTGCCCAAGAAAATTGACACTTAATAATGGGTAACTAGGACAACAGTAGCATCATAATAGGACCCTACATAGCTACCACATATGATGTACCAAAACAGTCAGTCTCCACCTTGAGATGTTAAAGGCTCACATTACAATCCGCTGCTCCCAATATGAAGTCTCACTATTGGAATATCAGAATCAGGTTTAGTATTACTGGCCTATGTCATGAAATTTGTTAACTTTGTGGCAGCAGTACAATGCAATGCATGATAAATGAACTATATATATATTAGTTATATGTTATATAATATATCATTCATGGATTCAATATCCGTTTAAAAATCAGATAGCACAGAGGAAGAAACTTTTCCTGAATTTGAGTGTATGCCTTCAGCATTCTGTACCTCTTTCCTGATAGTATCAATGAGAAATGGGCATGTCCTGGGGGGTGGAGGTCCTTGACAATGGAAGCCACTTTTCTGAGGCACTGCTCATTGAAGCTGTCTTGGTTACTCCGGAGGCGAGCACTCATTTTGGAGCTGATTTGTTTTACAACTTTCTGTAGCTTGCTTCGATCCTGTGAAGTAGCCCTTCCCCTCCCCCCACCCGACCAGACAGTGGTCAACCAGTCAGAATGCTATCCACGGTATATCTATAGAAGTTTTCAAGTGTTTAAGGTAACAAACCAAATCTCCTCAAACTCCTGAACAAATATAGCCACTGTTTTGCCTTCTTTATAGCTGCAACAATATGTTGGGACCAGGTTATATCCTCAGGTAGTAGAAGTAGCAAATAATGTTCCAACCTCTCTCTGGTATTCCAAGCACCCCTCCCGCACCCCCCCCACCCCCACACTCATTCCAGGAGTATAACTGCAAGTGGTTTACTGTCCTCCCTATGTAAGATCCACAACATAGAAATTCTTTCAAATGGTTTGAAAGATTTTTTTGTGTACTTCTGGAAGGGCAGAGGAAGCCTTAAATCACTACCTCATCTGAAAAATGTTAGGATCAAAACTGTTGTCTGCTTTTAAAAAAAATCACTAACAATTTATGCAGTTCCACCCATTTTTATTTAAATAGTGAATATTTTTGCTTGTAAATACTCACCTAAATTATCCATCAGTATCTACACTTATATAACAATAAAGTCAAAGGAAAATGAACAATTTCTCAACTGGCAATTTCAGGGTGTGTCCCTAATACAATGATGAAAAGAAAAGGTAGCGGTCATCAGTGGGCTGTTTGTAAATGAGATTTTTCTGCATGATGTAAGTATCTTTTGTTTTAATTATCTAGCATAAATAAAGGTGCATTCATTAAAAGTGCTCCCTATGCATCACTGTTATGCATCCTACAGCCATTTTGAATTACAACTTTATATTACTGAAACTCTGTCTAAGAAAAGACCAAAGCCTAATCTTTGTGCTTATCGTTACAGGTAAATCGATGCACACTGCATTTGTAAGGTTTAGCTTGTGGCTTCTACGTTCATGAAGGTTAATAGCTGGTGACACAAAACTACTGAGAAACCATCAAGCTAAACCCTGGAGTGACAAATTACCTGTAAAGCCACCAGACACAGTCTTCTATTATTAATGACAACATTTAACATTCGACATATGGAGTTGTATTTCAACATAAGGTTATTGCTGTCGGCTGCTGAAAAGGTTTAAAAGATAAACCACATTTCTGGTAAAACCTGCTCAGGGGCAAATCCCTAATTCAGGTATTGGTCCTTGTGCTCCAACGAACCTGATGTAGTGCAAAAGCAGAAAGTATTTTGTTTCTTCCCCCCTTCTCATTTTATTCTCCAAATGTTTCTAGCTGCCTGCTAACTAAAAAATCCATACAAAATGTTTTTCCTTTCATTAATTTCATTGCTTGATATAAATGACTATGATACTTATTCTCATATTCAATCTTAAATGTTCATTTAGCATGGATGCTGAACTCTGTTGCAACAAAGTTTTGTTACTATGCATGACTTGAACTGTCAGAAAACAGGGTTCATGAACAGTGAAAATTAGTAAATATCCTCTAAAATGAGGAATATTGTTGGGAAACAGTGCCATTGTGGACTATGTTGGATCCTAGTGTTTTGATCTTAGATTCTTCGGAAGTGAAGAATGAGGCATGCAAATTGTTGCTTATGATTGTTTAATAAGCATTACAAGAATGGATGAGAGAGAAAGGAAAGAGAAAGCCTAGTGGCAAGGGGGAAAGAAAAAAGGAACGGAGACAGTAAGAGAAAAGAGACCAAAGAATGGTCAGTTTGAATATCAGGTTGTTAATTCCATTGAATTTCCATTGATAAATGTCAACCAATTAGATAATAATAATAATAAAGGCATCTGTTAGTCTTGCGAGACAATGGATCTGCTCCTGGAAAGTCTTCACTCTCCAGGGCGCAGGCCTGTGCAAGGTTGTATGGAAGACCAGCAGTTGCACATGCTGCAAGTCTCCCCTCTCCACGACACCAATGTTGTCCAAGGGAAGGGCATTAGGACTCATACAACTTGACACCAGTGTCGTCGCAGAGCAATGTGTGATTCAGTGCCTTGCTCAAGGACACAACACGTTGCCTCGGCTGAGGCTCGAACTCACGACCTTCAGGTCGCTTGTCCAATGCCTTAACCACTTGGCCACGTGCCCAAAGATAGTCCCTATTTAAGTAATGCGATTCCAACCACTAAAAAACAAGTTCGTACAAAGTTATGAAGTGATCACAACTACCAAAAAATGCACTGAAGAATTATATGTAAGTAGGTAATTATATAAAAATGCAACAAGCAGAAGAAAATTAAACAACAAGAACAGTGATGCAGTCCAATCCAACAGCTAATAGGCCTATGGGTAAAGATGCTTATTGTTAGAGTGAGTTTTTTTGGGTAGATGATTTGTTTACAGTTAAATGACTTTGGCCACCAGACTTCTATTTGACAAAGTACTGTGGATTGAGTCCACAACAATGTGCTTCCTAAAAAAGTGTGAATACCAGATGCTTCTGGTGCCGTAGTTTGACCAGATGCTGTAGTTTCGAGGACAGTATTATCTATACTTTATAAATATTAATTGTCTTCTATGTCAGCACAGAAAATGCCAAATAAATGTATTGTGTACTTAACTTGCATTCCTAAAGGCTGTGAATACCAACCCAGACATGTTGGCATCGGAAGGAAGGGATGAAGTCAGGAGGTGTGATATTTTGTATGTAGCTTCAAAAGGAAGCATTGTCTATGCATTGTCTATAACTTTTTAAGTAGTGATTGCCTTTGTGCTTAGCATATAAATATCGAGCCCACATTAGGCTAGCAGACCTTTCTACCGAAAGCGTCTCCGTCTGTATGATGCCTGCTGTACCTTGTTGTGTCGAATAAAGAAGCTGCTTTGAATCTACCAGTGACTCTGTCTCTCCAGTGATTTCATCCACGCTACAACACTTATCACTCAATTCTTTCAAGGAAACTATCTAGAAAATATATTTCATGCATGTTTATGTACATTGGAAGTTTCAAACCAGAAGTATATTTCATATCAACTCAAAAGTCCCATGGACTGTCATGACTGAGTCCTCTTTGAACTTGTCACCTCCAATCTTTTTAACATTTGAATCTTGAAAGTGCTAACAGGCTGTAATATTGTATAGAATTAAATCCAAAGAGAAGATGTGGTTATGAAGATTATATTGTTAAATGTAATGAAATGGTAGCAAAACAGTTTTAGAAGAGTAATCATGATGATAGAAATTTATATAAGCTCAATTTAAGATTCTGGCTTCAAAACTAAACACAGACTATAAAGGTACAAGACGTGACTTGGCTATGGTAGGATGTGAAACTGCATTAAAATGTAAACAAGCAATGCTAACACTTAAATATTTAATCCGTGGATTACAGTGAATATTTTCTTTTGCTGCATAATACCAGTAGCAAAATTCATGACTGATAATATTATCCATGAGTAATAAGAGTTTCCCCTTTGAGTTGGTGATGAATAACTTGGTGGTGGTGGAGGCAGATATTTCAGAGGTATTTAAGAGACTCTTGGGTAAGTACATGAGTATGGAGAGAATGGAGGGATCTGGACAATTTTCAGGCAGAATGGATTAATTTAATTAGTCATCGTTAGCTTAATTAGTCGGGCACAACATTATGGTCTGAAGGGCCGGTCCCTGTGTTGTGCATATGAAAATATGAGAGCTATGTCAAGAGGGAAATTCAGACAGCCTAAAGGCAGGTTGAGACGGACATTGCTGATAATGCTAAAATTGCCTCTAAGAGATGTTTTCAATACATCAGTGGTGAAAGAAAAGCCAAGGAGAAAGTTAAGTGTATTGGGAATAACAGTGGGGTGTTAAATTATGCAGAGAAGTACATAATGGATATTCTTAACTCATATTTTGCTAAAATATTCACCTGTGAAGAGGTTAGCAATATGCCTGTAAGTGTAGAGGAAAAAAATGCTTTAAGTGACTTAGAAATCTTAGAAAGTGCAGTCCTGCTTCAGCTGAAAAGGCTGGAAGTTATTAAATCTCTAAGGCTAGATAGCATATATCCAAAGGTACTTAAAGAGGTCTGTGATTACATATACGAACTCTTAACATATATTTTTCAAAAGTTATTGAAAGCTGCTGAGTTCCCTAAGGAGTGGAAATGGGCTAACATTGTCCCAGTATATAAGGGTGACTGCATTGACCCTTGTAGCTATAGACCAGTAAGCTTACTGTGTATCACAGTCAAGATAATTGAAACAATAGTTAAAAATGAGATTGAAAAAGCAGCCGATAAGAACAGACATGTTAGCAGAAAGCCACTATGGGTTCACAAAAGGGAAATCATGTTTTACTAATATGCTGGAGTTCTATGAAGAAGCAACTAAAATTTATGATAACAATAGAGTGGTTGATATCATTTACTAGGACTTTCAGAAGGCTTTTGACAAGTTTCCTTATGATAGGTTAATGATCAATTTACAGGGAGTAGGGATTCAGGGTAAGATGTGTGAATTGGTGCAAAATTGGCTCAGAAACAGAATAGAATGAGTTATGGTGAGAGGATCGTTTTTACATCTAGAAGATGTTAAAAGTGGGGTTCTGCAAACGGTTTTGGGGTTGCTGTTGTTTTAAATTTACATTAATGATTTGGATAAGCACAGAACAGATAAACCAGTAGAGTTTTCCAGTGACACAAAATCAGGGGGATGGGCTGATAACATTCAGGAAGCAGAACCAATGCAGTTACTTCTAAACAAAATCCAGATGTGGACAGATAAACGGAAGATAAAATTTAATGTAAATAATTGTAAAGTATTACATATAGGAAGTAAAAAATATTATATACAAATATACAATGGAGGCTCTTGAGTTAGAAAGTGCACTGTATGAGCAGGATCTGGGTGTCCTGGTAGACTCATTCTATCAACATCTAGACAATGCACAGAAGCGACTAGGAAGGCTAATACAATTTTGGGCTATATAATGCACTCACTGGAGTTCAAGTCAGGAGACCTTAGCTGTATAATGCAGTTGTGAGGCCTCACCTTGAATATTGTGTAAAATTTTGGTCTCCGTATTTCGTGAAGGATTTGAAGGCACTGGACAGACTCCAAAGAAGGGTGACTAGACTCATTCCAGGTCTGTAGGGTATGAGCTATGAAGAAAGATTGAAAGAATTAAATTTTTTTAGTCAAAGTAGATGTCGAATTAGAGGAGACATGATAGAAGTGTTCAAAATCATTAACGGTATAAGTAAAGTGGATGCCAGCTGCTACTTCAGAATGAATCCATCATCAAGGGTACAGGGCCATAGGTGGAGACTGATTAAGGGGAGACTTCAGACTAACATCAGGAAGTATTTCTTTACATAGCCAGTTGTGGAGATATGGAACAAACTATCTAGTTGTATAGTTGGTAGTAATACCTTTAAGACTTTCAAATCTAAACTTGATAGTTATTTTAACACCTAAGTGATTAGGAATTTGGCAAGAGTTGTTAGGCAGAATGGTCTTTTCTTGTCAAAAACACTAATGTTCTATGTTCAAGGCTTCCATTTGTAATGAATAAACTCTTCTCGGGCTTCTCGCTGGATACAGGTATCAATTTTAACTGAAATTTCAATGACCATCTCTGCCATCTTCATCAAGGATGATTCCTGGGCATATCTAGTCCAGTGGTATTTATACCCTCATTGCCCATCCCTCCTGGTTTGTTAGTCCTCTTCCAATCGGGTTTCTGCTCTCCCATCTTGTTTACAATTAAATTCTAGTTCTTACTTAGAGCGAGACCTTTGTCTTTGTTAAAATTCTTTTCCTCCAGTTTTATTTCAATGGCTTCCTTCACCAGGCGGTCCCAAAAAGATATTGGTGCTGCACAGTAGTTTTGTGCCATCAAAGTCAATCCTATGTCATTGTAAATGCAATGTTCTG
Source organism: Mobula hypostoma (assembly GCF_963921235.1). Lineage (NCBI taxonomy): Eukaryota > Metazoa > Chordata > Chondrichthyes > Myliobatiformes > Myliobatidae > Mobula > Mobula hypostoma. Next base: position 34,321,954 of record NC_086117.1, read on the forward strand.
CTACGTCTCGTGTGTTCCTTCATGTGGGTTTCAACTGTTCGCTGATGTACGCCGCTCTGCACTAGATCCTTTTCAATTTGTAATTTTAGGACATTTTGCAATGGTGACCAAACGGTATAACTTCTCACTTAACATCAGCAGTTTTAAGAAATTATCATTAGGTTTGATGGGATTTCCTAATGCAGTTCATGTTTTCAGAACTTCTTTTCATCTCAAATAAGAGCATTGACAAACAATTTGTCCTGAATATGCAGTACAAAAGTGTGTTGCCCCACATCAGAGCAACTAACAACTCACAGTTCTGTTTGCTGGCTGTTTAATTGGAATGGTCCTACAGTGTGCATGGTTTATCTATCCAACTTTGGTCAATACACAGAGACACACTGGTACAATTATTAATAAAATTGAATTGCTAACATTCATTTATTTCATAAATAAAACCAGAAAATGCTAAAAACATTCACCACTTCAGGCAATATATTTGGAGAGAAATAGTTAACATTCCTGGCCCAGGACCCATTTTCAAAACAGGGAAAAAGAGAAATGCTGGATAATTTTCAGCAGGGGAGAAGATGTGGGAAGGGTGGATAGAACAAAACACATCTCAGATTTTATGAATATCCCTGAAAAGCTGGGTTAGAAAGAGTAATTGTGGGAAGCAGAAAATGGGTGAATTTTCTTTCACTTCATACATGCTCAGGAACTCCCAATGTCTTTCACAAATGGTGAATTATATTTGGAGTGCACTGTCAGGTAACACATGGTAGTTGTGATACAATTGGATCTTTCTTTGATAAGGTGCCAATAGTCAAAGCATGAGGGGCTGATTAAATAGCAAACTAGTTGAATTGTAGACAGCAGTCAGTGAGCAGAAAGAGCAGTCATTCACATTGCAGGAAGATGAATAACTCAGTTGTATTAGAATCACAGCTATTCATAATTCTCATTAATATTTTTGACAGGAACAAGTGATTCAATTTCCAAATTTGCAGGTGATATCACACTAGAGGATAGAACCAAGACTGAAAAGAGATATGATAAAATATTAAAAACAACAGCAAACTTCCGGACTTAGCATTTAAGTGGCAAATAGGTAAATGTGAGTTGGTGGTTCGCATTAGGACAAGTGGATATTCTACAGAACACAAGACGTGCAGTGAGGTGGAAGAGGTAGAGGTGAATAGTAATACAGGTGAATACATTATTGAAAGTAACATTACTGGTCAGCAAAGCAATTTAAAGTAAACTCAAGCAACAAACAAACTGCTGGAGGAAAACAACAGGTCAGGCAGGATCTGCAAGGAAACTTACAGTTGACATTTTGAGTTGAACCATTCTTCTGGTCTGAAAGATAACCAGTACAAAGCAATAGGATGGGGTGGAGGAGAAGCTGGTGATCAATAGATCCAAGTGTGCGGGGGGTGATAAACAGATGGAGGATGAAGAAGTGGAATTATCAAGAGAGACAAGAGACCAATTTCACTCGTTCTCCGTGATCTTCACTCCTCTGTCCAGGACACGGAGCCTTCTGCTGTTCGTTGTTGGGTAAATTGAAACACCGGTCCAGATAGACTGAAAAGACAAGGTGTTAGTCAGGATGAGAGCCTATTTCGCTCACTGTCTATGATAGTAACTTCCATGGTGCTGCGGCCATGAAGACTGATTTGGTAGCTGTGTTCCATTCTTGCTAATATGATGAACTGATAAGCAAGGGTTCAGCCTACTCTGGGCTGCTCTTGGGTTTGGATCTGAGGACTCCTTTTTTAAGTTCAGAATGCTGTTGTTCATTTCAATCGTTTCTATGATTTTTTTTTCATTCTCTTGCGCATCGAATGTTGGTCTTTTTATTTTTAGTCTTTTTTTCCCTTTAATTGGGTTCTTTCGGGTTTCTTGGTTTGTGGCTAGCTGCGAGCAAACAATCTCAAGGTTGTATAATTTATATGAAAGCCACTGGTTTCCTTGGCTGTATTAGTCCAGGGAAAACGCTCTCTGATCTCGCCAAACCCGTGAGATTGGGATGGTTCTCTCACCCCAAACCCCGGTTTGTGTGGATGCTGTGTAATTTGCTACCCTGTTACAAATTAGTGCCATGAGATAACAGAATGTACACTACATATGATTAAGGGAATTATATTTATGAATCTTAACTAAAGAGTTGGGAAAGAAAACCAAAAAGTTAAAACAAAGTGCCCATTTTAATTAAACAGTCAAATGTGCACACATTGGAGCTCATCTTGGACTTGTCTGTCACTCATGCGCTGGGCCCTCGATCTGTGTGAAAGCCCACACCACCTTCCGATTGTTGCTCGCAATCCATCTCAAACAAACGGGTCTCCCACCGGATCATATTCTACGACCGGTCCCCCCCAGTGTCTTCTCTCCATCTCCCACTGAACAAAAACCCAAGGCCAACCTTATTGTTCCTCACCAAGAAAACCTCCCCCTAGTTGGATGGCACACATTCTGCACCATCTCTTACGTTCAACAATAACCCAAACAGGCTGAATGCACAACAAACTGCTCTTACAGAGCTGCTAAATGAAATACCTACAGCTTATCAGTAAAGATGTGAACCAGGGCATTACATATACATTCTTTGATAATAAACGTACTTTAATCTTAAGTGTGGTAGGAGGAAGCAATGAAGGGCTGCAGACGATAGAATATGATGTGCTTTCATTGGAAAGGGTTCAAAGGAGATTCACGAAAATGAGTCCAGGATTATGAGTTATGAGTGTTATGATGGTTCTGGGCCTGTACTCACTGCAATTCAGAAGAATGAGAGGGATCTCATTGAAACCTATTCCATGTTGAAAGGCCTTGATAGAGTGGATGTGGAGAGAATGTTTCTTATAGTGGGGGAGTCTAAGACCAGAGGGAACAGCCTCAGTATAGAGGTATATCCATTTAGAACAGAGATGAGGAGGAAAATGAGGGAAAGATTGGACAGGTTAGGACTTTATTCCTTGGAGCGTAGATGAATGGGGGGATTTGATAGAGGTTTACAAAATTATGAGGGGTATAGACAGAGTAAATGTGAGTAGGCTCTTTCCAATTAGATTAGGAGAGATAAATACGAGAAGACATGGCTTTAGGGTGAAAGGGGAAAAGTTTAGGGGGAACATTAGGGGGAACTTCTTCACTCAGAAAGCGGTGGGAGTGCTGAACGAGCTGCCATCTGACATGGTAAATGCGGGCTCACTCTTAAGTTTTAAGAATAAATTGGATAGATACATGGATGGGAGAGGTCTGGAGGGTTATGGATTGGGTGCAGGTCAATGGGACTAGCAGAATAAAGTTTTGGCACAGACAGGGAGGGCCAAATGGTCTGTTTTCTGTGCTGTAGTGTTCTATGGTTCTATGGAATTTCTTTAGCCAGAGAGTGGTGAATCTGTGGAATTCATTGCCACAAGTACCTAGGGTAGCCAAGTCATTGGGTACATTTAAGGCAGAGGTTGCTAGTTTCAAGGTTAGCCAGGGCAGGAAGGGATATGGGGAGAAAGTGGGCCATTTGGCCTGAAAGGGAAATGGATCAACCTGGATGAAATGGAGCAGGAGTCTTGATGGACCAAGTGGCTAATTCTGCTCCAATATCTTATGGTCTTATGATAGGGAAGGTGGAGCATGGAACCAAATAAAGGAGGTGGTCTGGGCAGATGGGAACTGTATGTGGTGAGGACCCAGGGGAAATGTCTGTGGGTCATTGTCAGATGGAGTGGGTGCAGGAGGGGAAAGAAGTGTAAAGAAGCATGATAATGGGTGCTTTGAAGGTGGTGGGTGCAGGTGGAACTAAATAGATCAGAAGGCAAGAGGAGAGAGACAGAGAGGGAGGAATTTACCTGAAATTGGAGAAATTCAGTTTTTCAAATGAGCGCTAGACAAAATGAAAAAAAAAAGTCACATTTAAAGCGATAATATGGTAGATATAATGTGCAGAAACTCTTATAACGTATAGACACAGATAAGGATCACTTTGGGTTAATGAATGGCCTTTCTAAGCTGAATATTCTGGTCACCTCATTATATGAGGATGTGGTAACTTTAGAGAGAGTGCAAAGGGGATTTAACAGGCAGGTAAATCATAAACACAAGAGATCCTGCAGATGCTGGAAATCCCGGGCAACACGCACAAAATGCGGAAGGAACTCAGCAGGTCAGACATAATCTACGGAAAAGTGTAAAGAGTTGACATTTCAGGGTGAGACCCTTCAACAGGATTCTGCATCCAGCAGAATGCTTTCTATAGTGCATGATACTAGAAAATGGAATTCCATTGGATAGTCACCCTTCCTTCTCAGTCCTGATGCTGCCTGGCCTCTTGAGCTCCTCCATCATTTTGTGGGTGTTGCCAGTGTGGCACCTGGTTTAGCGAACCTGTTTTATGAGGAAAGGTTAAGCATGTTTTGGCTTTTGTCTTTGGAGCAGAGGAGAATAGGGGCAAATTGTTACAAGTGTATAAGGTTATGAGAAACAAAGATACATGGTGTTACAGTGAGCTGAAACTCTACCAGGTTTGTCGGTAGGCGCTGATACAATAGGGATATTTGAGACATTTAAGACACTTTTGGATAGGCATATAGATGCAAGAAAATTGGAAAGTAATGGTCTGTGTAGGAGGGAATGGAAAGATTGATCACGGAATTATAAGACAGCATAGCATCATGAGCTGTAGGGTCTGCGCTGTGCTGGACTCTTCCATGTTCTATCCAATGCAATTCCAGATTTACAATCAGTAAGGAAGGGAAAGTACAATTGTTTGCCACTTTGTTACAAAAGTGTTTAAAATGCGCTTTCAAAATTATGACCTTTTAGCACTTCTGATGAAAGGTCATTAACCTGAAATACTAACTCTGTCTCTCTTCTTTTACTTTCAATCAGCAGATTTTGTTTTTTTTTTGGCAATGCAATACTATTCCTACATTGTCCAAATGGTCAACTAATAATGCTTAAAAGGTGTTATTGATCAATTCCATGGAAACAGCATCAAATGTTTCCACTGCATTTTCAGCATAGATGCGTTAATAGTGTCTCTAGGCAGACTGCTGAATTGAATAAAACATCAAATTGAGCTCAATCATGCCAATTTGCATTTACTAAAAATGTAAATGTTTGCCCAGCTCATTTCAAGGAGATTGTTTGCCCAGAACAGTTCAATTAAACCACCTGTGATTTGGCATTTTGCCAATTGTTGGCTTTTCCTCATGTCAGTTTGCAAGTCAGGAGGAAATACGATACTTTGAATTCAATCATGTCTCTGCAGTAATGTATTTTATGACAGCATGCAATGGACATTAGATTATTTTGCTATAGACACTAGATTATCTTGCAATAAATTATGTGTATGTTCATGCACACTGTGCTTCACATATTCATCTGTTTGAAATACAATGGAAGTATATTTCATGTGATTTTAGCATGCACTCAAGCTTATTATTAACAGTAACATTAGCATAGGGAGTGTAATAGATCACGGTTGTGCCCTGCAGTAATAGGGATTAAGTTAAATTGTACACCCTATTCTCGTTATATGCGTCTTCAGACAATGCGGATTCATAGTTATGCATCAAACCTATTTCTACCAACTTCTCCTTATATGCGTCCAAAACTCACAGTTATGCGAGGCTGTTGGGACAAGAAGCACCACTTTCCCACCAATACAAGTCATGTGCGCATGTCTCACAGTCTCACTCCCGCCAGTCTCGCATTGGTTTTGGCAGTGTGTGGATATGCGATCTTGCGCTCTTAAACTTTTGTTGTTATTACCTACGGTGCACTGATTTTGTGCTTGAAATATTTAACTATGCCTCCTAAGCGTCCTACGTCAAGCCCTGGGCCATCAGCCAAGCGATAGAGAACCACTTTAACACTCGAAAAAAAGTTGGAAATTATAAACAGGGCTGCGTCAGGTAAAGATAACACAGCTCTGGGATGGTACTTCGGCCTGGGTGAGTTCACGTTCAGAAACGTAAAGAAAAATGCTCTGAGAATAAAAAGTGCAGTGACTGATTCATCACAAGTGTCTTCAAAGATTGTTACCAAAGTGCGTAACCCGATTATGACAAAAATGGAGAAAATCTTGAGTTTGTACATTGTGCATGAAACAAAGAAAAAACAACACTAGTTCTGATCATCTTCGTGTGAAAGCTTTGGGAATTTATGGTCGCCTTTGTTCAGAGGCTAGTGAGGAAGTGTCAAATGCAAGTAGCTTTAATGCAAGTAGGGGATGTTTTTCTAAGTTTGTTAATCATCACAGGCTTCACAACTTAGCTGCGCGTGGTGAGCAAGCCAGTGTTGACCATGAAGCTGCTGAACGCTACCCTTTGCAGTTGCGGGCTATGATAGCTGAGTTCGGCATCACACCAAAGCAGGCGTTAATGCAGATGAAACCGGGCTTTTTTGGAAACTCTGAGAGTTCTGAGAGTCTTCCTTCACCCCTGCTGTCCTTGATGATCCTGACGACCCACAACCATCCACTTCATCCATGTAAAGCTGCCCGACACCACTGCACAACCACATATCTCCCGGAGCCAACACACCTGCCACTGTTGGTGAGTACTGTACACCCTCGTATGTTAACTCTCTATGATTTATTACGTTGAATATTACCTTAAATTGATGAAATATAAAATGAATGTTGCCTTGTGGTACTGCTTTTGAGTCACATTAGTATGAAAATGTGAATAAATTACAGATAAAACATATTTCGGAAGCCCTCCAGAATGCGTCCCTATTTTCCCCATTTAAATAATTATTCACATCATGCATTTTCCATACTATGCGTCGACGTATCCCCCGCATATAACGAGGATAGGGTGTATACCCATTCTGTAAGATCCTATCATTGTAAGTAATGAACTGGATCAAATTTCAAAGCAAAATGAAGTTCAGACCTGAGATTAGGGTGAGAGACCTTCACAGGGATCGTTTGAACCCGAGTGCTGGAGTATCTGAGGCTGGAATCAAGCCACGGTATTAAGCCAGAACGAGAACTGAGCAAAAGCAAAACACTACATGATACCTTTAGTTAGGTTTACAATTGAGCACCAAACCTCAGTTCAGGTGCTCCTCAAATTCTCAATCCTTGGCACCCTAAACATGATTGCCAATTAGTGGGACTGCCTTGACTCCTTAAAGGGGCCACACCAGCTAGCCATACTCTGGAGATTTAGAGCGTCTAAATCCTGGAAGCTGGTGCGGTTGGGAGTGTCTCGTAATAGGAACCCCTCCTTCCAGCTAACTCCTGACGACCCTGGCTACTCAGAGAGGCAGTTATGTTAGCAGTGGGTGAGATCTAGATCCAAAATGTCTCTTTCAAGCACCCAGTGCCTCTCCTTGGGTCCAAATCCTTCCCAGTCCATGAGTTATTACTAAACACCCTAAACTGTACACAAGTCCAGAAGTCTTCTCACCATGAGGACCTGTTACCCATCAATAAACCTGGGTGGTGGCGGAGCTGATGGTGGTGGGGCTAAGGGGTAGGTGCAGACATATTTTAATTTAGAGGTGTGGAAGGTAGAATTGATCTTTAGGGTCTTGGGGAGCTGAAAGGTGTCGACCACCGGGTTTACTTTCCTCAGGATTTGGAAGGGTCCAAAGAACTTGAGTGCCAACTTTCTAGATTCCATCTGGTGAGGCAAATCATGTGTGGAACTCCAGACCTGTTGCTCAAATGAAAAGCGGGACCCCGTCTTTTCCTTCAGTTCTCATTGGTCTCCGTGTTCCAGATAGAGGTCAGCAAAATCTCTCTTGCTCTAACCCCTTTTTTCTTGAGGCATTAGATGAGATCTTAGGTCTCTTGTTCCAGAAAGAGAGGCAGAGGATAACCAAACTGGCACTTGAACGCTGAATTCTGTAAGGTGTTGTGGGCAACCTCTGCCCATATCAAATGGTCACACCAGTCATCAGGTCATTCTGAGGCCAGGCATCTTAGGGCATATTCTAAACCTTGTTTGGTCTGTTCCATCTGGCTGTTGGACTGTGGGTAAAACCCAGAGGAAAGGCTTGCTGTTGCCCCAGTCAGCTTACAGAATACGCTTCAGATCTTCTTTTGAGGAACTTGAGGGCCCTGGCAATCCTTGGGTGAGCCGTCATTCTGGATGAACATCCCCAGTGGAGTACCTGTGGCCTGACTGAGCTCGGGGCAAACAGTCGACCCAAAACTCTGTCCTTAGGAGTCTCCCATTGTGCCTGGGGCTTATGAACAAGCTTGTCAATTCCCCATTGGATTGGCACTATGACCTTCACTTGGGGCAAAATGGTGTTAAATTGCTTCTTTCCTTTGGGTTCATCGAACTGAGGAGACAAGGCATTTGGTTTTCAATCCTTTAACCCCAGTTGATGGGTCAGGACAAAGTTAAAACATTTGAAGAAAAGAGACCACCTGGCCTGGCTGGAATTCAGTCTCTTGGCCTCCTGAATACAAGCCAGCTTCTTGTGGTCTGTCCTGATAATAACAGGGTTCTTGGCCCCTCAAGCCATTTCTCCAATGCCAACTTAACTGCTAATGGCTGTCAATTCCCAATGTCATAATTTTTCTCTGCCAGGGATAGCCACCCGGAGAAGGATGTACACAGCTGCAGTTTACTGTCCAAGGGTGACCATTGAGACAATACTGCACCCAGTCCGATGTCTGAGGCATCCACCTCTACGATGAAGGGAAGGACCGGGTTAGGTGAAATCAAGATAGGATGTGAACTGCTGTTTGAGCTCTGCAAAAGCTGCCCCTGCTTCAGAAGTCCAGACAAAGGGGCCTAGGGATCTCTTAGGCAGAGGCATCAGCGGAGCTGCCAGTGAGCTGAAGTTCCAGATGAACGTCCAGTAAAAGTTAACAAACCAGAGAAATCATTGGACCTGTTTGACACTGGATGCTTGTGGCCAATCTCTGACTGACTGGGTCTTCATAGGGTCCATCTTGAAATTGCCTTTGGAAATGATGAAACACAAAAATGAAACTGTCATCACGTGATATTCAGACTTCTCCAACTTGACTAAATTCCATGGTCTAGAAGCCTGGTTGTTGGTCTTAGGAGAGTCTGGGGGTGAGAACACCACACCACAAACATAACCTGTTACAATAACTAAACCAAGCGATGATTCTCCTCATCCTTCAGTCCACAGATGAGTGATACTTGGACAGCCAAAGGTGCCCGAGGATTAGGAGCATGAGTGGTGATCAATGATTAGAAACTAATGTCTTTCACATGATCCTCAATACTCATCTGCAAAACCAAAGTCTGTTGCTTGATCTGCCCAGAACCGAGCAGGCAACCATCCAAGACAGCTATGAGCATGGCCTGGCTCAACTCTCACAGCAGTATATCGAGCTGACGGGTGGTTTCTAAGTACAGAAAATTGCCCACTGCCCCAGAGACACAAAAGCCTTCACCTGCCTTAAGTTCCTACCGCAGATGAATTCCACCTTCAGCATGAAACCTTAATCCGTGGCATCATGTGTAGTGGCTGCCGTTTGTCACAGTCCTCCAGATACTGCCATGGTATCAGCAGTTCTCCAGGTGGCTACAGCTTTGGATATTCAGCCCACAGGCGACCTGCTTCCCTGCAATAACAGCAGCAGCTTTGATTCTGACGCCTGGACCTGTCATCGATGGAGAACCTCGTGTAACCATTCTGCATGGGCTTGACAGAGTCCAGAACAAGACATGGGCTGCTCATGGCCCGAGATTGTGGCGAAGGGTGGAATCGCAATGGATTGAGGCTGGGCTCAGGCTAGTGCTCCTCAGCCTCATAATTTAGTCCCTCTTACGTTCTGGCAGATGAATGTCAAGGCAATTGAACTAGTTGATGAGGATCCCCAAGTCCTCTATTGGCTCGCCTAAGGCTAGGGCATTCTTTTTGTCTCCCCCAAGGTGAGGGCATTCTTTAGTTTGTCCAGGATTCTCTTGTGCCAAAGTTTAGAACTTAACAGCACTGTCGGCTGCAGACTAATTTCCCTGATGCAGCTTCATCAGCTTCATCCGAGGCTCTCTTCGCGCCGGCTGGATGATGAAATACATTTTTCGTCATGGCTGTGAGTTCCTCAGAATTGGCGCAAATCTCTGACCTTCATTCCCAATGTGCAGCGGCTGAGGCAAAGGCTCTTCTGCTCAGGAGGGTGATCATAAAGTCCATTTTTCTGTACTCTCAAGGGAACCGGGACTGCTGGAATTCGAACACCAATGAACACTGAGTGAGGAAGTCGCAGCAAGAACCCAGGTCTCTGTCGAGTCTCTCCAGATCGGAAGAAGTACTGGCTCTACAGAGTGACTGATAGCCTTATCCAAGTGACTGGCATCCTCCTTGTAATAGCTGGTAAACAGCAGACTGGAGGTATGTATCTTCAGGTTCTCAGAATCAGAATCAGGTTTATTATCACCTGCATGTGACATGAAATTTGTTAACTTAGTAGCAGCAGAAAAGATAAATAAATAAATAAATCTTATTCAGTATACATATATTGAATAGATTAAAAGTCATGCAAAAAACAGAAATACTATATATTAAAAAAAAGTGAGGTAGCGTCCAAGGGTTCAATGTCCATTTAAGAATCAGGTAGCAGAGGGGAAAAAGCTATTCCTGAATTGCTGAGTGTGTGCCTTCAGGCTTCTGTACCTCCTACCTGATGGTAACAGTGAAAAAAGGGCAACCCCTTGGTGCTGATGTCCCCAAAAATGGGCGCTGCCTTTCTAATACACCGCTCCTTGAAGATGTCCGGGGTACTTTGTAGGCTAGTACCCAAGATTGTCACAGTTCCAAATATTAATTCTCTATTTGCTCCTAATTCTCTTTGATGATGGCACACCTGGTTTCCATCAAGACCTGCAGCATAAGAACTTCGGCTTTACAACCACTAGTTGCCAGATCGTTGGTTTTGCCTGTGTGGTAATTAACAGTTCCCGGCCACTTAGGACTGTGTGTTCTAAGTTTTGCTTCAGTACCAAGAATTACCTGTGAAACTCAGTCTCTTCGTGTCAAGATCAGTTTTCTAAGTTCTACTCCAGTTCCGAAGTTTACCTGTGAAACCCAGTTCTCCGCATCAAGATAAGTCTCCTAAAGTTTTACTTCAGCACCGAGCTCTCCCTCCTGTTTGCAGTTCACGTCTGCATCTCAACTAAATCTCTGTGTCTGTGTCCTGAACTTGGGTTTGCCTCATTTGTTGTAACAGAACAACCTGGCCACTACGGACCCAGTGGACACGAATACCCTTCAACAAGCCCTCGCCAGCCAGGGCTCCCTACTGGGTCTGCTCGACCAACTCCTCCAGGAGGCCATGGAGACCCTCCGTTCCCTGTCTGCTGATGTAACAAAGATCGGTAACTAGGTGGACCATGTATCCACTCATTTTACCCCATCCACTCCTGGAACCTGTCTAACCAGCCCAGACAGCGTGTAGTGGCAACCCCCTACGTGTCAGCAACATCCCCGCCAAGAGAGCCTCACATACCTGAGCTGGAGCACTACGCTGGGGATTTGTGGAGGTGCCGGGCCTTCCTCCTTCAGTTCTCCTTGGTGTTCGAACAGCAGTCATCCATGTATCCCATGGATAAGTCAAAGATTGCTTACAGCATGGGGTTGTTGCGGGGAAGTGTCTTAGCGTGGGCCACAGCTGTTTGGGATAATCAACCGGATATCTGCACTTCTTTCTCCACCTTTATCGTAGAAATGAGAAAGATCTTTGACCACCCTGTCCATGGTAAAGTTGCCGCCAAGCGTCTACTCACTCTCAGTCACGGCTCACACAGTGTTGCTGAATATTCCGTGGAGTTCCAGACATTAGCGGCCGACTCAGGGTGGAACAATGAGGCCCTACAAGGGGTATTTCGAAATGGTCTCAGTGACATGGTGAAAGACGAATTGGCGGCAAGAGATGACACCGACAGCCTAGGTTCCTTGATCTCCCTAGCCACCAGGTTGGACAATCATCTCTGAGAACGCCGTAGGGAAAGACTTGGTCGTCCACCACTTGTGGCCACCCAGCGGCACTCATTTCTGCCTCCTGCCAGAGCGAGCCTCTCTCCTCCTCCTGCTCCTAGAGTACTTCCCAGTCCAGCCGTTTCCGCCACCCTGGGAGTGGATCCCGTGCAGCTGGGACGGAACCGCCTTTCCTCCGACATCTTAATCTTCTCCCGCAGTCTTCAGGAACACATCCACCATGTCCATCAGGTTCTACAGAGACTTTTGGAGAGCAAGCTATTCATTAAGGCAGAAAAGTGCGAGTTTCATGTCCCTTCTGTTAGTTTCTTGGAGTACATCATCGAGAGCGGGCAAGTGAGGGCGGATCCCAAAAAGATTGGTCGGTGGCGGAGTCAATTGCCAAAACCCACGACACTCAAGCAACTCCAGCAGTTTCTGGGGTTCGCAAACTTCTACCGTCGCTTTATCAGAGATTACAGCAGGGTGGCAGCGCCCCTTACTTGACTCACTTCTCCTGCAACCCCTTTTCACTGGACCCCCAAAGCAGACTCAGCCTACTCAGAGCAGAAGTGGTGTTTAACCTCCACTCTCATCCTGGTCCAACCTGACCTTTCTTGCCAATTCATTGTGGAAGTCGACGCCTTTGACTCTGGGGTGGGAGCGGCCCTCTCCCGACGCTCCAGCCCCGACCAAAAGCTCTATCCCTGCGCCTTCTTTTCTCGTCATCTATCCTCCACCGAACGGAACTACGACATAGGGAACCGGGAGTTACTGGCCGTCAAGCTCACTTTGGAAGAGTGGGGGCGCTGGCTGGAGGGAGCTGGACATCCATTCATCGTCTGGACAGACCACAAGAACCTCGCATACATCCAAACCGCCAAACGCCTGAATTCCCAACAAGCCCGTTGTGCATTATTTTTTGGCCGTTTCAGATTCACACTCACTTATCATCTGGGGTCCAAGAATGGGAGGCCTGATGCTCTCTCTTGGCAATATGTCTCCGAGGAGGGCCTTCCTAACCCCGAGACCATCCTTCCACCATCCTGTGCAGTGGCTTCCCACACCTGGGAGATCAAATCCATAGTCAAAGAGGCCCAACGGATTCAACCTGACCCAGGCAAAGGACGCTCCAATCGCATCTTCGTGCCTGACTCTGTTCGGTCTCAGGTGCTCCAGTGGTGGCATACTTCTCGTTTCATCTGCCACCCTGGGATCAATCGAACTCTATCCCTTCTGAAGAGACATTTCTGGTGGCCCACCATGGATGCTGACACTCGCTCCTTCATCTCTGCCTGTTCCGATTGTGCCCGCAGAAAAGCCTCCCATTGACCACCAGCTGGGTTGCTTCATCCCCTACCTGTCCCTAGCCACCTTTGGTCTCACATTATTCTGGATTTTGTTACTGGACTACCCCCTTCACATGGGAACACTGCTGTACTCACCGTGGCAGACTGCTTCTCAAAAGACGTGCTCTTCATAGCCCTTCCCAAACTCCCTACAGCCCGTGAAACAGCCGAACTCCTTGTCCATCATGTCTTCCACCTTCGTGGAATTCCCTCTGACATTATTTCTGCCCGGGGCCCCCAATTCATCTCTCCAGTCTGGAGATCTTTTTGAAAGCCCCTGGAGCCTCAGTAAGTCTGTCTTCCGGCTTCCATCCACAGATTAACGGTCAAACACAATAAGCAAACTAGGCTTTGGAAGCAGCACTGCGCTGAATAACCGCCAACAACCCATCATCCTGGAGCACTCATCTTGCTTGGGTAGAGTACGTCCACAACTCCCTGGTCAGCACGGCCACCGGAAAGTCGCCTTTCGAATGTTTCCTCGGTTACCAACCCCCTCTGTCTCCTGCACATGAAGACGACATTGCTGTGCCTTCAATTCAGGCCCATCTCCGCCGCTGCGGCAAGGTCTGAAAGGATGCACGCACAGCTCTGCTCCATTCAGCCAACCGCAACTGGAGGATTGCCAATCGTCATCAAATTCCTGTACCCAATTATTGGCCTGGGCAGAAGGTTTGGCTCTCATCAAAAGATATCCCCCTTAAAAATGAACCCAAGAAACTTGCCCCTCGCTACCTGGGACCATTTGAAATTGAGAGTATAATCAACCCCTCAGCGGTCAGACTCAAACTGCCCAGATCAATGCACGTTCATCCCACGTTCCATGTCTCCCAATTGAAACCTGTGTCTGTCAGCCCTTTGTGCCTTCCGGCCGAACTCCCTCTACCCGCCCGGATCATTGACGACTACGCAGCGTACACAGTCCGGCGAGTACTGGATGTGCCTAACCGAGGAAGGAGTCTCCAGTGCCTGGTCGATTGGGGGGGATTTGGCCTGCAGGAACACTCCTGGGTTCCCCATTCCTTCATCCTGGACCCTTCCCTCATCCGTGATTTCCATTGAGACAAGCCGGGCAAACCTGGTGGTTCACCTGGAGACTCCCGTTATGTGGCGGGGGGGGGGGGACTGTCACAGTTCTGACCGTTAATTCTCTTTGATGACAGCACACCTGGTTTCCATCAAGACCTGCAGCATAAGAACTCCGACATTACAACCACTAGTTGCCAGATTGTTAGTTTTGCCTATGTGGTAATTAACGTTTCCCGGCCGCTTCGGACTGTGTGTTCTAAGTTTTTCTCCAGTACCAAGAATTATCTGTGAAACTCAGTCTCTTCATGTCAAGATCAGTTTTTTTTTTAAATTCTACTGCAGTTCCGAGGTTTACCTGTGAAACCCAGCCTCTCCACATCATGATAAATCTCCTAACGTTTTACTTCAGCACCAAGGTCTCCTTCCTGTTTGCCGTTCACGTCTGTATCCCAACTAAATCTCCGTGACTGTGTCCTGCACTTGGGTTTGCCTTATTCGTTGTAACAAAGATTGAGATGACCGAATTTACAATCTATCTGGAAACCCTCTCATTATGGCTGGCCACTGCAATCAGATGTCTCTAGTATCTCACTGCATCCATGTTGTTTCAATCATCTGTTATGAGAGACCTTGATGATCATGGTGTGGAACTAAATGCTGGAGTATCAGAGGCTGGAATCGAGATCTGAGCAAAAACAAAATGTTAGAGGATATCTCTAGTTAGGCTTACATTGAGCTCCAAAACTCAGTTCAACTGTTCCTTAAATACTCCATTGCACTTGTGTAATCCTTGTGAGTCAATAATATGTCCATATTAAGTGATGCTAGATTTAAAGAATTTACACTTGCTGCATCATGTTTTGAGTCTGTAATCTTATAATCTTTTTAACATTGTCTTAAGATTTTAGAGATGTTCCATGTCATCCTTACCAGTAACAATGATGTCATCCAGGTAACACTGTGTGCCTATGCAACTTTCTGCCAGACTGCTTGTGCAGATACTGCTCTAAGTATAAGACTATTACAGCGATAGTGGGTACTGGGATCACTGTCATTGCCCATGTTGCTTTACTCATCTTCAGAAAAAACTCCTTCAGCCTCCATGCAATCTTGCTCACTGGGTACTTTATCACAGATGGTAGAAGGAATCAGAATGCTTTGCAAAATTTGAGTGCGGCATTTTCTGTTTGAGTTTTCCAGTGCCATCCTTGAACACTGCTGTGGCATCATCCTGTACCTTTCTTAATTCATCTTCAGTTGGCTTCATTGCAGGGGACATGGCATGTCATTGGTGGATGGATCTCCATCTCCAAACAAATTACAATTGTCTCAGCCAATCAAATCGCCATAATGCTGGTCGTTCTGTTTCTAACCACATGCAAGCTCAATGTGGCCTGTTTGTTGTTGTATTTCACTGTTACAAATGTCATTCCCACAGGAATTATCTTTTCTCATGTACAAGTTCTTAGTTGAATATCTGCAGGCTTCAGTTTGGCATCTTTGAAATGCCACTCAAACTCATTTTTTGGAATGCCTGAAACAGTCGAACCAATGTCCAATTCCACTTAAATTAATTTGCCATTCACTTCTGATGTAAGCCATATTGCTTGTCTATTGTCTACTGTTAATTTGAACACTAAATTTCAAGGCTATACAATCCTATGTCACTCACCATTATTAGATTTTTCATCAAAAGCTTGCTCTTTCGGAAACTGCAACTTGAACTTCTATCTTTTTCTTTTCTCTGTAAAATCCATTTATTTTCATCTGCCTGACATGCTTTGTATGTGTCCTAATTTGTTGTATTTTCTGCAAGTTTCACTTTTAAATCTTCATTGTCTTGTGTATGGGAGCCCTTGTCACAATGGTAACACAATTTGTTCAGCCAGGCTGGTTTCTGTTTAGACTCTGCAATTTTGTTCATGCTCACCTTAATTCTTAACTGCAACTCAATCTTGTCTCTGTCTGTAGTTTCCATCGAATTATCAATTATAACTGCCTTTTCAAGTGTAAGTTGTGCTTCAGTTAAGAGATGCTTTTGAATGCCTTCTTGTAAGATTCCACAAGTTAAATGATATCTCAGGCATCATTAAGCCCATTACCAAACTAACGATACTCAGACAATCACTTCAATTCAGCTACATACACTTAAATAGACGCCCCTGCATTTTGATTCCGCTTGTGAAACTTAAAGCATTCTCTAATCAACAGTGGTTTTGTTCTTAGTCCTGCATTACCTTGACAATATCAGCAAAGCTCATTTCTGCTAGTTTGGTTGAAGTAGTCAAACTTCGAAGCAAATGGTATGTCTTTAAATCCTCAGCAAAATTGGTACTTCTTTATCCTAAGTTATTCAATGTGCTTCAAAATACTGTTGAATTAATTCAGTATACACATGAGGCAGTTATCCATTGTGTAATCAAACTCGTCAATCTTTCTGATGCAGCCAACCATTTCAGGGTCTTTGCATGCACTGGGCTGTTTTTTTGCTTTTTACTCGCTATTCCTCACTGTGTACTTATTTTGTTCAAACTTCTCGCTGCACTTCAACAGGTTGAAAGCCATTTCAGGTTAATTTTAAAAATACTTCACCGCTAATCTTATGATTTGTAACTTCAAAACATTAAACTAATTCAATAGAAGACACAGGAGCCTGGGAATGTGGGTATAACTTCATGTTTACTTTAAACTAGGTGCACACCTATCACCTGCTAGCATAATAGCATATGTGATTCACATATTTATACATACAACTCATTATTCATTTAAAAAGACAAGAATATCTAATCAACCCCAATATTCATATCAGATTACTCATTGAGAAATGAGAAAATAAAATAGTAATAATAATAATTGTAAGGGTTTTTGCTCTACTGATCCCCCCCACCCCCGTTGCCTAGGGCAAATAGCCGTCAACCCCGCCAAACAGTGCAATCACTTTGGTGCGGATAAGGTGCGAGTCGCCCAATGAACAGCCACAACACAAATATGAAAACAATATACCAAGTGTGAGTAAAGAATTTTACTTTATAGCAAATTTTTGGTGATGGGTTAGTAGAAATAACTAAAAAAACTAGACGCCACATAAGTAACTTATCAGTCTTGTGCACATACTATTTTAATACGTTGGAGCTCACGCCTCCAATTCCATCCACAATGTCCTTCCGAGACTCCAGCCACCATCCAAAACCCCAAGGTCCGGTATCCGCCGCCCTGGAACCGCTGTCTGTTCCTCACACGTCCCTCCTCTCCGCTTGCCTCCCCGAAAAGCCCGCGCTCCTCAACTCAGCACACATATACAAGATAACAGAACATGACTTCCGTTGGCTAACAAATGAATACAATTTCCATTATCTCCCTGTATAACCCAAACTTTGCAGTTACAGAGAACCCCTTACGAGAAGCCATTTTAATATAACACTTCAGAGAAGCCATTTTGGTAATAAGCGATCAACAGTTAATAGTCCACCTAGTATACTGAGAGCCCTGCATAATAATAATAATAACGGTGAAGGGTTTTCTGTCCTCCATCAGGCGTGTCACTAGGTGGTGAGTTGGGGAAAACACTGCAGATATGCACAGCAGGTGGGAAGTAAAATTCCACCTGCAGACTAAAACAGAAACAAATCCAGGGACACCTGTACCCAGATTGGGCAGTGCTCTGGTCAGCGCCTGTCCTCCATGTTAGAGGTGGCTGTAACAAAAGACCTGGCTGTAGCTATAAATGGCAATACTTTAGAAATGGAGAGAAGTCTACGGAATAGAGTAACACAGCCGCTGCCTGGGGATTGCCAGGGCATGCCAGAGCTAGCGCTGGTCATTACAGTAAGCGAACTACTAGTGGTGCACTGCTGAACAGGCAGACAGGCACTGGGTGAGCTGAAACAGATACAGCCAGCATTCAAAGTAGCTCACCCACATCACAGGTTGTGACTGCTACAGATGTTTCTCAGCACAGCAGTCCATTTACAACTGAAACCACTCAAGCAGTTAAGAGAAGAAAGGCACACGTGAAATGGTTATTAGAAGTAAGCACATTCATAATAAGTGTATATTATCAAGTTACAGAACTTGACACTGGCATGACAGCATACAGGGACAAACTTCATCAACAACAGTTTATAGCAAAATATGCAAAATATTCCTTCATGGAAGTAAATGCACAACAAATAGCAGTTCAATATAGAGTGATAATAAAAAAATAAATTAATCCCTATAGACATGTTAAACGCAATAAAACATGAAGTTGCACAAAAGCTAGAAAGAAACCAACTTAAAAACCACAAAATGGCCAAGATGGTGACTGTGTACAACACTCCCATGGTCAACATCTTCTGGATAGACTACAAAACCATATATTTCACATTTTTATGCTTTTATATTTGTTTATTTTTCTGCCTTGAACGTGATTCTGGAACTATTGGAGCCTGTGGTTTGCAGTTATGGAGGTCATTTGGGTGTTTCAGCACTCTGCAGTCTCAGAGATGATTCCGGGAGGCAGAGGCAGCGTGCACAAATCTCATGGTGAGACGACTGCTGGATGGAGCATGGGCTGATGTCCACCTCCATTTCGATGATTGAAGTTTCCATTGTTCGCTAATTAATGCGAAAAGGGAAATTGAAACATTGAACCGAAAGCAGAAGGTGAATGCTGTCTGCCTGCGTTTTGATTGCTGGTGGGATGACTCTGCTGGAGATGGGAGTGTATCTTTTGATTGCTGGTGGGATTGCTCTGCTGCTGGAGAGGGGAGAGGCTGCCTTTGTGCCCAGAGAATGTTACCCACGTTTTCTGTGATTTGAATATGGACTTGGACTAATCAACTATTTTTTGCAATCTTTAGCTTTTAATCTTCTGTATTTTTCATCCAGTCTTTGCTTTTTTTGTTCAGGGAGGGGGAATTGGGGGTTAATGATCGTGCTGCAGTTCTCTTCTTCCTTGGATTCGTGGCTATCTAGAGAAGAAGAATTTCAGAGTTGCATACTTTGATAATAAATTAACCTTTTTCAACCTTTTGACCAATGCTATATGAAAGAGTAATGAAGATTCCAACCCCTGAAACATTGATGAAAATAGAATTGCATCAACAACTGCTTCACAACCTGATGGTAATAGCAAAAACACAGAGGGAGAATCTCCACATAATGCTGATGGCGAAGCTAAGCAAACAAACAAAATTATCCAAACCTTTATCATCACATGAACAAAATACATGTGCACTAACCCAACAAAAAGGGCTTAAATACCAAAACAAACTCATCATCAACATTTGCAAACAATGTTAAAACTGTCCACAATATTTAGGAAAACTTGAAACATTTAAAGAACTACACATGATAACATAAAGTGTGACATTAACAGCAATGCAGTGCAAAGGCTCCAATATAAATGCACTCATTAACAGAAACCCGAAGCTGAATAATGAAGTGAGAACACCAAACTGGCAGAAGAGATTAAGAAACCAAACTGAAAATTTAAGAGCAGAAATAACCTGCCTAATAGATTATAAAACGGATCACCTAAGCAAGTTGAGAAAAGCTCAGGAAATATAAAGTCCATACAAGTTATGATCAATCTAACAAAAGCATTGTAAATCGTATAGATACACTAAAACAAAAGTATGGTGCATACAATGCTAGATGAAATAGATACATGAAATACACCAGGTGAAGAAAACAGAATGATCAGTTCAGGTACAATGAAATAGATTTATACAGGACATTGAGACTAAACTTAACACACTGTGTTTACAATAACTGATGAAGCAATAGTTTTCTCTCATCACACTATCTATTAACAACCAAAAAAAGAACAACTACCGCTATTAAAATAAACTGAAGCATTTTTCAAGTTGGCTTTTTAAGCTGACTATGGTTTTGTCTAGTTTTAAACCTGCTTTCTTATTTACTGAATCAGACAAAAATAGGGTATCAAATCAGAAACATCCAAAAAAATTGTACCCTGACAACTTCTATAAATAGATAATTTGAAATTAGAACATAGAACATAGAAAAGCTACAGCACATTATTGGCCCTTTAGCCCACAGTGCTGTGCCAGCCATGTAACCTATTCTGGAAGCTGCCTAGAATTTCCCTACCACGTAGCCCTCTACTTTTCTAAGCTCCATGTACCTATATAAGAGTCTTAAGAGACCCTGTTGTATCCACCTCTACCACCTTTGCTAGCAGTGCATTCCACACACCCACCATTCTCTGTGTGAAAAACTTACCTATAACACCCCTCTTGTACCTACTTCCAAGCACCTTAAAACTATATCCCCTTGTGTTAGCCATTTCAGCCCTGGGAGAAAGTCTCTGGCTATCCACATGATCAATGCCTCTCATCATCTTATACACCTCTACCAGCTCAACTCTCAATCTCCGTCACTCCAAGGAATAAAGGCCAAGTTCACTCAACCTATTCTCAAAGCATGCTCTCCAATCCAGGCAACATCCTTGTAAATCTTCTCTGTACTTTCTCTATAGAATCCATATCCTTCCTGTAATGAAGTGATCAGAACTGAACACAGTACTCCAAGTGAGGTCTAACTAAGGTCTTATATAGCTATAACTTTTTCACGGCTCTTGAACTCAATCCCATGTTTTATGAAGGCCAACACACCATACGCCTTCTTAACAACATTGTCAACCTGCACAGTAGCTTTGAGTGTCCTACGGACATGGACGCCAAGATCTCGCTGATACTCCACACTACCAAGAGTCTTAACATTAATATTATATTCTATCTTCAAATTTGATCTACCAAAATAAACCACTTCACACTTCTCTGAGTTGAATTCCATCGGCCACTTCTCAGCCCAGTTCTGTATTCTATAGATGTCCTGCTGTAACTGTTGACAACCCTCCAGACTATCCACAACACCCTCCAACTTTTGTATCATCAGAAAACTTACTGACTCACCCTTCTACTTCCTTATCCAGGTGATTTATGAAAATCACAAAGAGGAAGGGTCCCACAACAGATTCCTGAGGAACACAACTGGTCACTGTCCTCCATACAGAATATGAACCATCCACAACCACCCCTTGCCTTCTGTGGTCAAGCCAATTCTGGATCCACAAAGCAAAGTCTCCTTGGGTGCCATGCCTCCTTACTTTCTGAATGAGCCTTGTATGGGGAACCTTATCAAATGCTGAAATCCATATACACGACATCCACTGCTCTACCTTCATCAATGTGTTTTGTTACATCCTCAAAAATTCAACCAGGTTCATAAGGCATGACCTGCCCTTGATAGAGCCATGCTGACTATCCCTAATCAAATTATGTCTCTCCAAAGGCTCAAAAATCCTGCCTCTCAGGATCTTGTCCAACAACTTGCCCACCACTGATGTCAGACTTAGTGGCTTATAATTTCCTGAGTTATCTTTACTCTTTCTCAAACAAGGGAACAATGTTTGCAACCTTTCAATCTTCTGGTACTTCTCCTGTACCTTTTGATGATGCAAAGTTCATTGCCAGAGGCTCAGCAACCTCCACCCTCACTTCCCACAGTACCCTGGGGTATATCTCATCCGATCCAGGTGACTTACCTAACTTAATAGCTTTCAAAAGCTCCAGAACATCCTCTTAATGTCTATACACTCAAGCACTTCAGTCTGCTTTAAGTCATCGCCACAATTACCAAGGTCCTTTTCACTGGTGAATACTGAAGCAACATATTCATTAAGTACCTCTGCTACCTCCTCCGGCTCCACACACATGTTTCCACCCTCACTCCTGATTGGTCCTATTCTCACACGGCTCATCCTCCTGCTCTTCGCATGCTTGTAGAATGCCTTGGGGTTTCCCTTAATCCTGCTCACCAAGGCCTTTGCATGGCCACTTCTAGCTCTCCTAATTTCATTCTTGAGCTCCTTCCTGGCACCTTTGTTACCTTCTAGAGCTCTAACAGTATCTAGTTTCTTGAACCTTTTGTAAGCTTTTCTTTTCTTCTTAACTAGATTTTTTACATTCTTTGTACACCATGGTTCTTTTATCCTACCATCCTTTCCCAGCCTCAATGAAACAAACATATGCCGAACACCATACAAATGTTCCCTGAACATTTGCCACATTTCTGTCGTGCATTTCCCTGAGAACATCTGCTCCCAATTTATGTTCTCAAATTCCTGCCTAATAGCATCATATTTCCCCCTACCCCCAGTTAAATTTTTTCCCAAATTTTCTGCTCCTATTCCTCTCAGGTGCTATGGTAAAAGAGATAGAGTTGTGATCACTACCTCCAAAATGCTCTCCCACTGAGAGATCTGACACCTGATCAGGTTCATTTCCCAATACCAGATCACGTACAGCCTCTCCTCTAGTTGGCTTATCTGCATATTGCGTCAGGAATCCTTCCTGAACACCTAACAAACTTCACCCCATCTAAACCCCTTGCTCTAAGAAGTTGTCAGTCAATATCAGAAAAGTTAAAATCACCCATCACAACAACCCTATTATTATTGCACCATTCCAGAATCTGCTTATCTATCTGCTCCTCAATGTCTCTGTAACTCTGTACACTCCATCATCACTAAAGCTAAAGCAATTAATTCAAATAGTAGAACTCTTTTCAAAAGATATAAACATGAACTTTAGACTGGATAAATACAGAACATTAGACATAAAGGAAGGAGCAAAGGAGCTAATAGAACATAAAACAGATCATCAAGATACAATACAATTGATGGATAAATATGAAACATATTATTTTGGATATCAACAAGCAAAAAAAAGTAAATCATACTGCAATAAAGGGAAGACTTTCAACAGAATTTAGACAATTTTTAGAAAACTCCAAGTATACTCAAACACTAACTAGGAGAGAAGGAGGAAAAGGAATAACAGACATAAAAAAAATTACACAGCAGTCAGAGCAAACTTTTAAGGATATATTTTCATCAACAAAAATAGGATTCAGCACTCCATGCAAGAGTATGCAATTCTGATAAGACTTACACACCACTAAACGTAAATGAAAGCACAACCCAGGAAAGTGAAGAAATTATCACTATAGAAGAAAAAAGTTAACCAATGGAAGAACATAACCCTTCGCGGAAGACACCTCTACGATTTGTGCAAACTAGGTATCAACAAGAAAGCACTGAGTGCCTGGCTCAGATTTGAAGACCTCTTCCAGAAACAAAGAGGTTCCTTGGCAGGGCCAGGTGGTGAATGCAAAAAAAAAAATCAAAAATACATAAAAGACCAACAAATTCAAGGTGATAAATGCAGAAAATGCCAATAGAAACCAGAACCAATCCAACACATTACAGGATCCTGCAGCAGTTTAACTCAATCTGATTACTTACATAGGAACAATCAAATGGCTATCATTATTGTCCAAAATCATGTTTTGAAATACAAACTCATAAAAGACCCCATGCCTTACAATAAATACAAGCCTGATCTAGTTTTAGGGTCAGAGTCCTACAAATTATACTATGACCAAACTATTATTACAAATAGGACAATCCATAACAATTGGCCAGATATAATAATACAGGATAAAGAAGCAAGAACAATTTATTTAACAGATATAGCCATTCCAAACACACAGAACATACAGAAATCAATAAGTGACAAACACCAAAAATATGCTGAATTAGAAGCAGAAATTGAAAGACTATGGAACATTCACAGGGTATACATTGTGCCAATAATACTATCTACAAATGGTATCACTCCAAAGTCACTAAACAATAGCATTAAACAATATTTATTTAAATCTCCAGAAAGCCTCAATACAAATCATCATCAGCATGAAAGTTCCTAGCAATTGGGAAATGAGTGTGCATGGTCATCCCAGTACCTCAGGTTTTACCAGCTTTAAGCTGAGAAAAAATAAATTAGTAAGTAAACAAATAATACTGAGAACATCAGTTGTACAGTCCTCGAAAGTGAGCCCATAGGTTGTGTCCAGTGATCAGTTCAGTATTGTGGTGAGTGAAGTTATCCACACTGGTTCAGGAGCCTGATGGTTGAAGAATAATAACTGTGTCTGAACCAGATGCTTTGGGACTTGCGGCTTCTGTACCTCCTTCCCAATGGTAACAGTGAGAAGAGAGTATGGCTGGGATGGTGCAGATCCCTGTTGATGGATGTTGCTTTCTTGTGGTAATACTCTGCAGATGTGCTCAATGGAGGGGATGGATTTGTTTGTGATGTAGTAACACACACAAAATGCTGGAGGAACTCAGCAGCCCAAGCAGTATCCATTGGAAAGAGTGAACAGTTGACATTTCAGGCCAAGACCCTTCATCAGGACTGGAGAGAAAAAAAAAGAGATGAGAAATCAAAGTAAGAAGGTGTGGAGAGAGGAAGAATGAAGTACAAGGTGGTAGGTAGTAGGTGATATCAGGGGGAAGGAGGGGTAAAGTAAAGAGCTGGGAAGTCAATTGGAGAAAGAGATAAAGGGCTGGAGAAGGTGGAATCTGATAGGAGAGGACAGAAGACTATGGAAGAAAGGGAAGGGGGAGCAGCACCAGAGGGAAGGGATGGACAGGGGAGGAGATAGGGTGAGAGAGGGAAATGGGGGGAATTGTGAAGGGGGAGCAAATACTTGAAGTATTTTTGCGATGAACTGGGTTGTATCGATTACTTTTTGTAAACTTTTCTATTCTTGAGTCATGGTGTTTCCATACCAGGTCATGATAAAACAGGTTAAGATTTACTCCACTGTGCATCTATATAAGCTTGTCAAAGTTTCATATGATACGCTGAATCTGCATGAACTTCTAAGGAAATAGAGGTGCTGCTGTGCCTTCTTTGAAATGTCACTTATGTGCTGGTCACAGAACAGATCCTCTAATATAACAATGCCCAGGTTACTGACTCTTTCTATTTCAGATCCCCCAATGAACTCAGGCTCATGGACCCCCAATTTCTTCCTCTTGGAGTCAGTAGTCACCTCTTTTGTTTTGCTGATGTAGAGTGAGAGGTTATTGTGTCAACACTCAACCTGATTTTCAATCTCCCTCCTATATGCTGATTTGTCACCATCTCTGATTCAGCCAACAGTGGTGTCATTAGCAAATAAGCATTGTGTTGGAAGTGTACAGTCAGAAGTATAAAGTGAGTAGAGCCTGTGGGGTAGGCACACAGTTTTGTGCTGCACTTGTGCTGATGGCGATTGGAGGAAATGTTATTGCCAACCTGTACTGACTGGGGTCTGAGAGTAAGGAAATCAAAATTGGAAAGAGAGAGATCAAAAGCATTCAAGTGCAAATACTAAGTATAAGTATAGACCTCTAACTGCATTGAGAGAAAGACTGAAAACAATTGTGTAGCCATTTGGGTTGAAATACCTGTACAATGGGGATGGTGTGTGTTTGAAATAAAAAGCTCAGGATTTTACTTCAATTCCATCCAATGAACCTTTATACAACACATATAATAAAAAGCACAATTTAGCATCCTGGCAATGTGTTTTCAAAGTCAGGGACAATAAGAGGTGCTGAACTGCAAAAGAAAATCAGCACTTCCAGGCGCTAGAAATGAAATTGGCCTTTCATAGGATCAAGTCCTTAAACACAGGTGGAAGAGTATTGCAGGCAAAATTGATTTGATTTAGTAACTTTCTCCACACTGCCTATTTCTTTGCCAATGGCTTTCCTTTAAACCTTATGCCTCACGCTCTGAACACTTAAAATCCATAGCCTCCACTCAAGCATATGAAGCTCAGTCATCTAACAAATTTAGAATTTTTCCCATTCTGCCAATGTTCTGACACAATGATAAACAGCCTGAGTTTTTAGTAAAGGTTGGAGAAAGCTCAGTCAATCTACCTTAATTGCTTGAAGCAACTGAACCATAAAAATTGCAGATACAGTGTAGCTGGACTCACTCGCATTGACAAGAACAAAATTGCAGGTTAACTGTTAAGGATCAGGGGACAGTTGAGTGTCAAGAATTGGATGCAAGGTTTGGAACTTTCAGAATAAGGTTTTCATTCTTATTAATTTACTGAATAATTTCAAACAAATCAATTTTCTCTTTAATTAAAATGGTTACTACCAGAGAAGATTAATTTAAATTTGATAACAGTGTGAAATAAATAGGTCTAGTGGATTTAAAGTTCAAGATAAATTTATTATCAAAGTGCATATATGTCACCATTTACAACCCCAAGATTCATTTTAATGCAAGCATTCACTGTAAATACAAGAAACACAATGGAATCAATTCAAGATTGCACCCAACAGGATGTGAAACAACCAATGTGCAAAAGACAACAAACTTCACAGATACAAAAATAAGTAATAACAATAAATAAGCAGTAAATATGAGATGAAGTGTCATTGACAGTGAATTAATTGCTTTTGAGAACAGTTCAGTGATGGGGCGAGCAAAGTTGAGTGAAGTTATCCCCTCTGGTTCAAGAGCCTAATGGTTGAGGGGTAATAATTGTTCCTGAACCTGGTGATATGGGTCCTGAGGCTCCTGTACCATTTTCCCAATGGCAACAGCAAGAAGTGAGCATGGCCTGGATGGTGGCAGTCCTTGATGAAGGATGCTGCTTTTCTGCAACAGCTCTCTGTGTAATTGTCTTAAGTGGGAGGGAGGGCTTTACCCATGATGGACTGGGCAGTATTCTCTAACTTTTGAAGGTGTTTCTGTTCAAGGGTGTTGGTGTCTACATACCAGGCTATGATGCAACCAGTCAATATACTCTCCACCACTCGTCTATAAAAGTGTATCAAAGTTTTAGATGACATGCTGAATCTTCTTAACTTCTACGAAAGTAGAGGAGTTGCCATTCTTTCTTAAAAATGGAATTTATGTCCTGGAGCAAAGGACAGATCCTCTGAGAGATTCTCAGCACTAAGGAATTTACAGTTTCAGACCCTCTTCACCTCATATCCCCCAGTGAGGGCTTGTTCATGGAACTCTAGTTTCTTTCTCCTGAAGTCAATAATCAGCTCCTTGGTTTTGCTAACATTGAGTGAGAGAGGTTGTTGTTATGTCACCATTCAATCAGATTTTCAATCTCCCAACTATACACTGATTCATCACCATCTTTGACTGGCCAACAACAATGGCATCATCGGCAAAATTAAATAAAACTTAATAAAACAGAAAATAAAGGAACTTTTCTATTAAAAAATGATGCGTACATCTTATCACACATAGAGTTATAGAGTCATAGCAAGTACAGCGGAGAAACAGGCTCTTTTGCTCATCTAGTCCATGCTGAACGCACGTTCACTGTTAATGCCCATTTTTGAAATTTCTGAGAGAATTGTTTAATATTGTTGGTAAAATGCTAAGAAAAATCAAAGTCAGAGCTTTGACTTTCTTTGCAAGCTGCTAAATCAAGGAATTCTATTATGTGGCCATACACACTAAAGCAAACTTTAACAGGAGGATTGAGTGATAATGAAATAGGATGTGACCTGACATAGCTTGCTGCTGAGGATATTCGATCATCCAATATCTTCTAGGAATCTTCTGCTTTATGTGGTTTTGTTTCAAGAAAATCTTCTCAAATCTGATCCGACCAACTCCACTCAACTATACATTGTTGATGTCCTTAGAACTCCCTGGGCAGTTTTCTGATTGACCCTGATCTGTCAACCATCTGAATATTTCCCATTAAGTCCTTACCACAAATGACATGTCCAGCTGGATTCAGCCACATCCAACCTCAGAAACCTACTTCGGAGTCAACCATATCCAACAACAATAAAGCAAAGAATACATATGGAAAATGCCCGAGATATGTAACAAGTCAGTAGCATCTGTGGGAAAAGGACCAACGGATGTTTCAGGTTTGGGATCCTTTTCGGAGCTGAATAATAAAAAAAAGGACAAGACAGTCTAGGTGCAGAGAAGGTGGGGTGGCCAACACGTGAAACAAAGGAAATTTCCTTGATTTTTGAGTAAAAAATGGGATAATTTAGGATCAGATTGAGTTTCATGTGGGCTAGGATGAGAACACTCTGCTTTGAGAAATACTGGATGGTTTGAATATACCCTCCTTAGGAAGGAAAACAGACTCCAAGCCTCATGCCTGAACATGTCCTCCTATTCCCTCACTCAACACTAGTTTCCTACACAATATACCGTGACCAGCAGCCATCCCACCCCTCTTCTGACCCAGTCTCCTTTACCCACTGCTATCTGCCATTCTCCTGCACCCTGATCCTCTCAAACTTGCTCAGCCCCTTCACCCAAAGTCCAACTGATTCCCTCTGCAAAGTTGAGATAAAGCACAAAAGGATGTTAGGCATAGAAGTGAGCTATGCCTGTCCTCATGCAGACAACATATTGAGACCTGTATGCAGTAGAAATTTGCTGCCTAAAACTGACATGATGCAACTTTAACATATGACAAAATATCAAGCCCATAGTCATTTTGATGCTCTCTGATCACACATATACCCTCTGCAGACCTCACATCTCTTATTTACTTGTCACAATTACAATTTGCACCAATTGCTTTTTTAAATGGGAAGAAAGATATATCCTGGTAACCAATCTGCCACATATTCAAAAAGAAACAAAAAACTTGTAAGATGCCTTGAAAGTGATTTGCAGTCAATGTATAACACTTTTTTTCTGAACTGTGATACAGGAGAATCTAACTTTTAAGTTGTCAACAGCATGCTCCCAGGAATAGACACATGAATCAGTTCTAGTCAATCGCACTGAGAGATAATTGGTAGCCTGGACAGCAGGAGTAACACCTCTTCCAGCTGCTCATAAGTAGCCTTGGGGAGAGCTATATTACAAGGCCAGGTGTCATTTATTTCATCCTTGTTACAATACTTCAGCATATTGAAAAGCAGATTGGATCTCCACCTATTTAGTATGTCCTTCAAATTCAATTCAACTATGATCAATATGATGACTGCATCCTGTAATGTTTACACTACTCAGAAACAGTAACTTTGATCCTTTAACTCTAATAAACTTCCTATTTTTTGTAGCGGAAACCATACTAACTCGTGTGACATTGAATCTTATAAAGCAAGTTCATCCAAGATTCTGTCAATAGCACAAGATAGTTGTTTGGACATAAAAAAGAAAGTATTTTTATATTAAGACCATAAGACCATATGACAAAGGAACGGAAGTCGGCCATTTGGCCCATCGAGTCTGCTCTGCCATTTTATCATGAGCTGATCCATTCTCCCATTTAGTACCACTCCCCCGCCTTCTCACCATAACCTTTGATGCCCTGGCTACTTAGATACCTATCAATCTCTGCCTTAAATACACCCAATGACTTGACCTCCACTGCCGCCAGTGGCAACAAATTCCACAGATTCACTATTAAGAAAGTATAAAAAATTGGTTGACAATATATTTGAAGTAAAATTTTAAATCCTATTGGAATTATCTACACAGCATATTGACCATCTACCCACTATTTCACCAGCATTACACACATCATATCCGTATGAATGTGGAAGTCTCCTCCTTGCTAATATCTTGGCTCCGGAGCTGACTGTCCTTACATTTCCCACAGATTCCACTGCTTATCAATATACTCAGGACGATTTAGAGCAATCAATCAATTACCTTATCAATCTGCATGTTTTGCAATATGGGAGGTAACTGGAGTACCAGGAGAAATCTCATATGATCACAGGGAGAATGTGCAGACTCCATATAGACAGCATCGAAGTGCAGGAATAAACTAGGCTATCTGGAGTTGTTTGATTTCCTGACAGAGCTGATATCCACCGGCCATTTATCCATCTTTTGCAGGTGTGATGAACATCCTTTGTCACCCTGCTGAAGCTGTGGAAATTCTATTTGTACCACTTGCAATGTGAGGTTAAGACACATGACTGGTCACTATGCACACTGACAATTAAAGTCACCCCCCCACCCCCGTGAAAAGTCTGCTTTTTTCAGATGCAGTAGTTAGCATTTAATTTGATATACTATTGCTACAAAGTTTGAAGTACAACCCAAATATGGCAATAAATATAAATCAATACGCTTGGGTCAAGTTTGAAAGTTTGAAAATGTGCATCACAAGAAATGCGATTAAATGAGAAAATCAGTACATTTTGTTCCACTTTGGTAGAACATTGCTGTTCATTGGTTTGATGTCTACTACTAATCTTAAAGTGGTCAAGAGTGTACATTGGTTGGCATTGGAATGCTGAACTAAATTTGGAAAGATTTGCATTCCAGTTAATGATTTAACACTAATTGAATAATTTGAGGAAGTCATAGGAGATGAACCTTCGCAGAATAGAACACAGGCCAAGAAACAAACCAGATATGCAGTGATTTCCCCATCTCTTAATAATACTTATCCAGAAACCTCATACCAGTTAGTCGTGTAGCAGCAGATAGACAAAGATTGAATGAAAGATAATTTCATTCAGGCCATATTTTTGGGAAAATTGGGAATGGGATTGCTCGGTGACCCACCATGAACTTCACTATCCTCCTTCAGTGCCTATAATGTGGAGGTAGGTTCATGGGTTTGGTGAACGAGACAGAAAACACTGACTATAAATAAGCATATTAATAATTTATTTACAAACAGTAAACATTCAACCAAACATTTAGGCTCCCCTAAATTACAAAAAAACACAGAAGTAAATATTCAACAAACAGATATTTAGCTAAAAGTTCACACAGAGCATACCTTCCAAATGGTTCTGTGTACTGTGCCCTCGAGACAGAGAGAGAGCGAAACTCTCACATGTGTTACTCTTATATCCCACAAGGTGCCTGGAAATAGAAATATGTGCAGTTGCGTGGAAACCAACCAATGGGAAAGAGTAGCTGTAGGTTCCAAATGGACCAATCAGTGGCTGATGCGGTAGAAGCGGCATTCAACTGGCCAATAAGCCACAGCCCCGCACTACAGTGCCTGGAGGAAATATGGTTCATTGAGTCCTACGTGCTTCAGTGTCTGAAGTGGGGCTTGAACTCATGTGTTATCATATCAGAGCTGTGAGGGTATCACTCCACCAAAGCTGCTACTAATACTGTAATGCTTGCAATACAATTACAACTGCAAGAGAATGATCAATACATTTTCTCTTTAAATTGTAACAGTCTAATGGCTCATCCCTTGCCAAAGGAAGAAAAAATGGGATGAAAAGAAATCATTATTTAGCACTTATTTCAGTGTCTTGTAATCAATGGTGAATTAACAGAGAAATTTAAGGCAGTTGTTCAATCATGTACTTCAGCTGATTACCCCTGCCTTTTTCAAGATTTGTCCTCATTGTTCATAATATTCGAATTGCTCATTCAAATTTTTGCTCTTATTGACTGCTGACAATTATCTATCATACTATTAACAGAAATTGCAAGAACAAAGAGCAGACTGAATTCAGCAATTACAGTATGTGTCACTATGAATTATACTAGTCTATAAACAACTTGAAATTCAATGCCTTTTTAAGAGATGTTAGACTTTGAACATCATAAACTAAAAATAATCATAAGACTCAAAGCAGAAATGGACAAAATCAATCAAAAGAATTGGTGAATTTATACTTACAAACATAAGGAGTATTGATATCAAACTAAATGGAATAATATAAGGAAAATTATGTACATACAAGGAAAATCAAAGTATATAAATTAATTTGTAGGAATAAAGATATTGTTATAAGGGCTGTTGATAAACCCCAATGCCATATCATTTGAGAGGAATATATGCATGCTCATTATACAGAAGGTTACACTTATTTCATCATATTTCAGAACACAGGGCAGAAAACGAATCGGGTGGATTTGACCTGAGTATCAATGTGTTGGGTTAATTGTCAAATTTCCCTGTTGTCAACTTCAGGTTAAGGTGAAGTTACAAAATATTATTCCATCAGTCCATACGTAAGATATTTGCTATCTGCTAATAATGCAACACACTGGAGCAACAGTTTTCTTCCTAATGAAAAATGTTTTTTATGGGAGTCACCACCATTGATTATGGTATCTAAAATCAGCTTCAAATCAACTGTAAGGTAGCTCAAATGCATGGTGAAATTTATAGATTTCTGATCAAAAGAATATCATGAATGATTCCAAGACATGTACATATGTCCACATGTACATATTATCCACTTTGGTGGCAAAAATAGGAAAACAGATTATTATCTGAATGGTGGCCGATTAGGAAAAGGGGAGGTGCAACGAGACCTGGGTGTCATTATACACCAGTCATTGAAAGTGGGCATGCAGGTACAGCAGGCGGTGAAAAAGGCGAACGGTATGCTGGCATTTATAGCGAGAGGATTCGAGTACAGGAGCAGGGAGGTACTACTGCAGTTGTACAAGGCCTTGGTGAGACCACACCTGGAGTATTGTGTGCAGTTTTGGTCCCCTAATCTGAGGAAAGACATCTTTGCCATAGAGGGAGTACAAAGAAGGTTCACCAGATTGATTCCAGGGATGGCAGGACTTTCATATGAAGAAAGACTGGATGAACTGGGCTTGTACTCGTTGGAATTTAGAAGATTGAGGGGGGATCTGATTGAAACGTATAAGATCCTAAAGGGATTGGACAGGCTAGATGCGGGAAGATTGTTCCCGATGTTGGGGAGGTCCAGAACGAGGGGTCACAGTTTGAGGATAGAGGGGAAGCCTTTTAGGACCGAGATTAGGAAAAACTTCTTCACACAGAGAGTGGTGAATCTGTGGAATTCTCTGCCACAGCAAACTGTTGCGGCCAGTTCATTAGCTATGTTTAAAAGGAAGTTAGATATGGCCCTTGTGGCTACAGGGGTCAGGGGGTATGGAGGGAAGGCTGGGTTCTGAGTTGGATGATCAGCCATGATCATAATAAATGGCGGTGCAGGCTCGAAGGGCCGAATGGCCTACTCCTGCACCTATTTTCTATGTTTCTATGTTTCTATATTCACATAGAAAGAGACTGTCTCATGTTTTCGAATGCAAATGGAAAAGTCGCATAACTTTCTTCATCTGGAGTTTAACTGATTATCTGTGAGAGATAATTGAGAATGTTTGATGGTCTGGGCCTGTACTCACTAGAATTCAGAAGAATGAGGGTTGACCTCATTGAAACCTATCAAATGTTGAAAGGCCTCGAAAGAGTGGGTGTGGACAGGATATTTCCTATGGTGGGGGAATGTAAGATTAAAGTCACAGCCTCAGAATGGGGGTGGGGTTTAGAACTGTGATGGGGAGGTATTTCTTTAGCCAGAGCGTGGTGAATCTGTGGAATTTGTTGCCATGGGCGACTATGGCGACCATGGCGACCAAGTCATTGGGTATATTTATGGCAGAAGTTGCTACATTCTTGATTAGTCAGGGCATGAAGGGATATGGGGAGCAAGCAGGAAATTTGGGCTGAGAGGGAAATTCGATCAGACACAATAGCAGATTTGACTTGCCAAAGGATCTAATGCTGCTCCTACGTTTTACGGCCTTGTCACTCAATGTGTTACTCAATCTGTTAAAATGTGGGTGGTTTGGTAACAAAGCCATTAGCGTAATGCTTTACAATGTCGACAATCAGTGGTCAGGGTTCAATTCCCGATGATGCCTCTAACCAGTTTTGTATAATCTCCCTGTGACCATGAGGGATTCCGCCAGCAGCTCCAGCTTCCTCCCACATTCCTAAGACTTACGGGTTATAGTTTGAATGCTGTGGGCATGCTATGTTGGCGCCAGGAGCGTGACGACTCTTGTGGGCTTTTTCTGGTCGTTGATGCAAATGATAACAGTTCACTGTACTGCATGTTTCAATGTACATGTGAAAAAGAAAGCTAATCTTGAATCTTTGGCTCACCTTTTAGGCTCACTTAAACTGGGCATGATGCACAGGAAGTAGGAAGAATCCTTGTTAAACAAATAGCTGATGTCAAGAGTAATGAAAGTCAGTTGTTCAGGTATTTTTCATTGGTCTTATTCGTTTTCTTAGTTCAAACCAAATGAATGGTAGAATTTGCCATACTGTATTGGATTCTGAATTGAAAGGCCTAAACATTAACTCTCATTTAAAGTCACAAGACAACTTATTTTTGTCTCAGGAACTGAGTCTGGCCCTGTGGCTCAGAAGGGTAGAAAACTAAAGAGGATGGCAGTAGTAATAGGGGACTCTATAGTTAGGGGGATGATTGTAGATTGTGAGGATGTGAAAAAGAAACACAGATGGTAGTTTGCCTCCCAGGTACCGGGGTCCGCTATGTTTCTGAACACGTCCACAATACCCTGAAAAGGGAGGGTGAGCAGCCAGAAGTCGTGGTACATATTGGTACCAACAACATAGGAAGGAAAGTTGAACGGGCACAGCTGCGCAAATGCGTGTAAGTCAGACCATGAGTCATAAGTCAGACCATTTGCAGAATGTGGGAAGTCAGGGCGAGCACAATTGTCCTTGATGACTACACCTGTGAAAAGTGCATCCAGCTGCAGCTCCTGACAAACCGAGTTTGGGAACTGGAGCTGGAGCTGGATGAACTTCAGATCGTTCGGGAGGGAGAGGCAGAAATAAACAGGAGTTACAGGGAGATAGTCACCCCTAAGAGTCAGGATATAGATAGCTAGGTAGCTGTCAGGAGAGGGAAGGGGAATAGACAGAATGAGCAGAGCACCCCGGTGGCCGTTCCCACCAATAATAAGTACATTGTTTTGGATACTGTTGATGGAGACAACCTACCAGGGACAAGTAACAGTGGTTGCGTCTCGGGCACCGAGATGGGACCCTCAACTCAGAAGCGAAGGAGGGAAAACAGGAGAGCAGTAGTGATAGGGGATTTGATAGTCAGGGGGACAGATAAGAGGTTCTGTGGAAGAGATCGAGAATCCCGGATGGTCTGTTGCCCCCCTGGTGCCAAGGTCCGCAATATCTTGGATTGAGTTCTCGGTATTCTCAAGAGGGAGGGTGAGCAGCCGGATGTCGTGCTTCATGTAGGCACCAATGACTGGGTAGGAAGAGTGAGGAGGTCCTGAAAGGTGAGTTTAAGGAGTTAGGCGCCAAGTTAAAGGACAGTGACAGTGATGATAGGAATAGAATGAGGTGGCAAATAAATGTGCGGCTGTAGAATTGGAGCACGGGGCTGAGATTCAGATTTCTGGATAATTGACACCTCTTCTGGGGCAGGTTACAATTCGAATCTGAGGGGTGCAATATACTTCCGGTCAGGTATACCAGAGCTGTTGGGAGTGGTTTAAAATAATACGGCAGGGGGAGGGGAACCAGTATGATAGTGCTGGGGATGAGCCTGCAGATTTACAAGTAGATGATGGGTGTAATGTGAATGTAAAGAAGGGCAAGCAAATGATTGAGTAGAAATGCTGACAGAGTAAAGAGTTAAATTGTACCGCAGAGACAAAATTCAAAAGAACAAATAATGCAGGACTGAAGGTGTTGTAGTTAAATATGTGTAGCTTTCAGAATAAGGTGGAGGAATTTGTGGCACATTTAGAGAGTGGTCAGTATGACATTATGGACATCACTGGGTCATGGCTAAAAGAAGGCTAAAAGTTGGGAGTTTAACATCAAAGGATATACTTTGTATCAAAAGGACAAGCAGGAAGGCATAGGCGGTGGTGTGGCTCTGTTGGTAAGAGATGGAATTACATCTTTAGAAAGGTCAGAGAATGATGAATCTTTGTCCGTGGAGTTAAGAAACTGCAAGGGTGAAAAAAACCATTATGAGAATTACACATAGGCCTCCAAACAGCAGCCAAAATGTGGGGCTGAGATTGCAAAGGGAGCTGGAAAACGCACGTAATAAGGGTAATGTCACAATTGTAATGTGGGACTTCAATATGCAAGGGGATTGGGAAAATCAGGGTGGTGTAGGATAGAAAGAGAGGGAATTGTTGAATACCCATAAGGTGGCTTTTCAGAGTAGCTTGTGCTTGAGCCTAC
Organism: Mobula hypostoma; assembly: GCF_963921235.1. NCBI lineage: Eukaryota > Metazoa > Chordata > Chondrichthyes > Myliobatiformes > Myliobatidae > Mobula > Mobula hypostoma. Next base: position 34,358,061 of record NC_086117.1, read on the forward strand.
TAGGACTATCTTAGGACTAAAGACTATCTTAGATCGGGTGTTGTGTAGTAACCCAGATCTTATTAGAGAGTTTAATGTGAGGGAACCCTTAGAAGGCAGTGATCATATTATGATTTAATTCATACTGCAATTTGAGAGGGAGAAGCATAAATCACTTGTGTCAGTATCGGAATGGAATAAAGGGAATTACAGATGCAGGAGAGAGGAGCTTTCCTAGGTGGATTGGAGGGGAATACTGGTAAGGATGACAACAGAGCAGAGCTGGCTGAAGTTTCTGGGCATAGCTCACAAGGTGCAGGATAAATATGTCCCACAGAAGAAGTTTTCAAATGGCAGGGGTAAGTAACTGTGGCTGACAAGGGAAGTTAAGGATTGTATAAAAGCCAAGGAAAGGGCATATAAAGTAGCAAAAGTGATTGGGCAGCTGGATGATTGGGAAGCTTTTAAAAATTCAACAAAAGGCAACTAAAAAAGCTGTAAGAAAGGAAAAGGTAAAACATAAGGGCAAAAGAGGCAATAATATAAAGCAGGATACTGAAAGATTTTTAAGTTATATAAAGAGTAAAGGGGGGGGGCATGAGAGTTGATATTGGACCACTAGAAAATGCTGATGAGGTAGCAATGGGAGAAAAAGAAATGGCAGATGAACTTCATGAGTACTTTGCATCAGTTTTCATTGTAGAAGACACTAGCAGTCTGCCAGAGGTCCATGAGTGTCAGGGAGCATGAGTGAGTCCCATTGCTATTACAAAGGAAAAGTACTAGGCAATCTGAAAGGTCTTAAGGTGGATATGTCATCTGGGCCAGATGGACTACATCCCAGCATCCTGAGAGAGGTTGCTGAAGAGATAATGGATGCATTGGTCATGATCTTTCAAGAATCACTTGACTCTGGCATGGCCCCAGAGGACTGGAAAATTGCAGATATCATTCCACTCTTCGAGAAGGGAGGAAGGCAAAAGAAAGGAAATTAAAGGCCAGTTAGCCTGACCTCAGTGGTTGTGAAAGTACTTGGAAACCAATGGTAAAATAAGTCAAAGTCAGCATGGTTTCTGAGAAAGCAAATCTTGCTTGACAAATCTGTTAGAGTTCTTCGAGGAATTAACAAGCAGAGTGGACAAAGGAGAGGCAGTGGATGTCACTGCCTTGGATTTTCAGAAGGCATTTGATAAGGTGCTGCACATGAGGTTGCTTAACAAGATAAAATCCTATGGTGTTACAGGAAAAGATACTGGTACGGATGGAGGAATGACTGACAGGCAGGAGGCAGCAAGAGAGAATAAAAAGGGCATTTGCTGGTTGGCTGCCAGTGACTAGTAGTGTTCATCAGGGGTCAGTATTGGGACCGCTACTTTTCACATTGTTTGTCAATGATTGAGATAATGGAATTGATGGCTTTGTGGCAAAGTTCGTGGATGATACAAAGATAGGTGGAGGGGTAGGTAGTGCTGAGGAAGCAATGTGATTGCAACAGGACCTAGACAAATTGGAAGAAGGGGCAAAAAGTGGCATTTGGAGTGCAATGTTGGGAAATGTATGATAATGCATTTTGGTAAAAGGAACAATAATGCAGACTATTATTTAAATAGGGAGAAGGTACAAACATCAGTGGTGCAGAGGGACTTAGGAGTCGTTGTGCAATATTCCAGAAGGTTAATTTACAGGTTGAGTCTGTGGTAAAGAAGGCAAATGCAATGTTGGCATTTATTTCAGAGGGAATAGAATATAAAAACAAGGAGATAATGCTGAGGCTTTATAAGACACCAGTCAGGCTGCACTTGGAGTTTTTTCAACAGCTTTGGACCCCAAATCTCAGAAAGGTTGTGTTGTCATTGGAGAGTCCAGAGAAGGTTCGCAAGAATGATTATGGGAATGAAGTGATTAACATATGAGGAGTGTTTGGCAGTTTTGGTCCTCTACTCACTGGAATTTAGAAGAATGCGAGGGGATCTCACTGAAACCTACCAGATGTTGAAAGGACTAGATAAGGTGGATGCGGAGAGGATGTTTCCTCTGGTGGGGGTATCCAGAACTAGAGGGCATAGCCTCAAAATTGAGGTGCGACCTTTATAGAACAGAGCTAAAAAGGAGGAATCTTTTTAGCCAGAGGGTATTTAAACCTTTGGAATGCTCTGTCACAGACTGCGGTGGATGCCAAGACCGTGTCTATATTTAAAGTGGAAGTTGATAGCTTCCTGATCGTTCAGGGCCTCGAAGGATATGGCGAGAAGGCAGTTGTGTGGTGTTGAGTGGGCTTCAGGGTCAGCAATGATGGAGGAGCAGACTTGATGGGCTGAATAGCCTAATTCTGCTCCTGTGTCTTATGGTCTTATTTTCACAGTTAGGTTTTTCTATATACAATAGTCACACCACTCAGTGGTAGCATTATTTAATAACAAGGAAGCATACTTGATCTTTGAAAAGTTGGAGAATTATTCATCAATCCTGTTAATCCTATTACTTTGCCAATTTTGATTCTGGTAATGATAATCCATAATTTCAAAGATTATGATCTGCATAGCATTTTGAATTTTATTTCCTGTAATTCACTGCTCATTATGATATAGATTTATGAATTCAATGCACATCAGGAACAAAGAGGAAAAATGGTTCCTTATTTGGATAAACTTTCTGGGTAACCTCAGTCAGCACATGGGTCCTTAGGTCTATTTCTCTTTGCTGGATATTTCATCATCACTGATGGCCAATGCCTTTTGACAGTGTTTTGCTCATTGTAATAAAAACAAGAGAATAAAGAGTATAACATCAGAGAAAAAATATTAAGCAAAATGATTCTTGGAACTTGACAGCTTCAACATGATTTAATTTAAGTGCAGAATTGTAAATGCATTTTAAAAGCTGTGAATAAACTGTTCCATTTCTGAAGATACATGACATAGTATGTACTGCCATCTTAATATCTTTCTATGAAAATGTTACTTATTTGAATATTAAACCATACAGGTATGTACTCAATTAAATCATAGAGAAGTTATATATTTTTTAAACTTTGAGCTTTGGATCTAAATCTAAATGAGAATGACACTTTCAAGCTCTTTAATAAAATAATATGAAAATGTCAATATTTTTAGATGCTAGATAAGACAGCAACAAAGCTCAATCTGTAATAACTTATCAAATCAGATGTTGTCTATCTCAGTGGATGAAAATTGAATTCTCTATTCAGATAACCTGCACCCCTGTTTTCACTTCTCTCCCCGATGCATAAGTACTTTGTTCAGCATCCATCAGTTACTTGTATTAGTAGCAAGTGTATAATGGGAATGTGACTGAATGTTTGCAAAAAAGAGGTCATGGTATTTTGGCTGCACAAAACTTTATAATATGAGGTTAAAACTTTATTCCTTGTCATCTTTCATATTAGGTCAAGCAGACGCTCATTGTACAGTTGATCAAGAAAGCATCCCAATTTTCTTCTTCCATCTGGTAATAATAGGTGAATGGATTTTTCATCTGTCAAGCTCCCACATCATACTTCCTCTGTCTGGAAGCGGACTGAATTCCACTGGTGCCTAATCTAACTTCCTATGACACACCTCTCAGTGTTGTGTACTTCATACATACTTTGATGATAAATGTACTTTAAGCTTTGAACTTTGAACCTCCAACTAAGGTCATTTGTTTACCTTGGGTGAGGGATGAACAGATTAGTTCAGAAGAATTTCATTATTATCTCCCTCCTCGTCCTCCAGTCTTCATTCCTGTTCTGAATATTGGTGATCTGGAGAGGATAAAAGCAGGATATATCTTGTGATTAACACACACAAAATGCGGGAGGAACTTAGCAAGCCGGGCAGCATCTAGGAAAAGAGTACAGTCGACGATTCAGGCAAAAACTCTTCAGCAGGACGAAGGGTTTTGGCCTGAAACATTGACTGTGCTCTTTTCTTAGATGCTATCTGGCTTGCTGAGTTCCTCTAGTATTTTGTGTGTGTTGATTGGATTTCCAGCATCTGCATATTTTCTCTTGTTTGTGATATGTCTTGTGATGTCCTCAACATTGAAAGAATTTTGCACTGTGCCAAATGACTCAAGGTGTCTACTGTTATCGATACAAAAGTGATGCAATGAGTCACAATGAAACATTGTTAATAAGTATACGAGACAGATTTCTTATATCCTTTGTTTATGATATGGTATTTTCATAAGAAGGGTGCTCAGGTCCCGCCCACTGAGATGCTAAACTTCTTCTTTTGTTAAGGCTACATTCCTTAGGTTCCCCTCACTGTCTTAACCTAAATGGAGTTGATGGCTGACAGGATGCAACTCTATTGTACCTGTATGCACTTATTTTGTTTTCCTAAATGCAAATGGTGCAAGAAATATATAAGAATAGAGGACAGCCAAGGGAGATGCAAGAAGATATACATCCTTATTCTACTCTGTGAATGTATTCCATGGGAATGCAAATATATCAATACACGGCATATATTTACAGCTACAATGTGTTACCTTTTAGGAAATAAAGAATAATTTACATCCACACTATTTTAATGTCTCTAAGGGTTCTCTAAGTCTTCTATGATCTCAAAGGAATGTGTTATATCTGCTTTGCCACTAGGGGAAAATGTCATTTCCTGACTTATGCCTGTAGAATTATGCTGCATCTTCAAAAGTCTCTATTGGATCAACATCTGGAATACACTTAGAAACACATAACACTTGAATATTCTCTTATGTATCTCTTGCTGGAATTAAATGGTTTATATGTACACTTCTGATTTTCTCTCCTATTTTCTCGAGATCTCTCTAAATCAACTTATGTATTTCACCAATCAATAAAATTTAATTTCCTAATGTCAGATTGATTGAATGATGTTAACACACAAACTGTACTCAGTTGAATTGTGTCTCTTTATATTTTGAGTCATGGTTTGCTTCCATCTCAACTGTTTATTTTCTACTCTCCTGCAGAATCGGATGAGCTTAGCAATCTCTGAAATTAATGAAACTGAGAAGACTTATTTGCAACTATCTATTCTAGGAAATCAAAGAATGAGAAAACACATCTTAATTATTTGATACTACACTCTGTCACATTGTGGGATCAAAGGTGGTTCGCATTGGTTCATGGTGAGTGAATACCAAGAAGTTATCAATCTCCTCCTCACAATATCAACCTGTTTCTTATGGAAAGATCTCCTTGGTCATATCTAACACTGTAAAGGTGCCATGACTCTGTAACATTGATGGATAATGCACTTACCCCCAGATCTTCAACCTCTACCTAATGCAAGTGAAATATAAAAAAAATATGAATACTGCCTTCATGTTGACAACACCAGAACTTTCATTGTGAAGTTCTTGTAAATGTTGTTACTACATTTGTTGTGACAACTTTGTGTCCCCATTTATCAAAACCTTTTTCATCAATAAAAGATACTGTGCAGTTCGGAAAAAAATTGAATCATTGAACATTCATCCAACTCAGTTCTTCCTTTTAAAGTTTTTTTTCTTATTCTCAGTTTAAGACAGTATATTTCAGTGCCTTCTTCATTATTTCCATTGCCCAAATGGTCTCCTGTGGAGGGATGTCCTTTTAGGACAGATATAAGGAGGAATTTCTTTCTTGTTGAAGGCAGTTATGGAGGCAAAGTCATTGCATATTTAAGGATGAGGTTGATATATTCTTGATTTGTGAGGGCAAGAAGGGATATGGGGAGAAGGCAGGAGATTGGGGCTGAGAGGGAAAATGGATCGGCCATGATGAAATGGCAGAGCAGATTGATAAGCCAAATGGCCCAATTCTGCTCCTCTATCACAAAAAGGTACATTTATTATCAAATAATGTATAAATTATGTACCTTGAGAATTGTTTACTTGTAGGCAGCAACAAAACAGGAAACCTGAAGAATCGAATTTAAACACTGCGTGGAGAAAGAGGGAAAGACACACATCATGCAAACAACAGATACAAACGACAGCTTTCTGAACCAGATTGAGTCCTTAAAACCACTCTGTTGAGCAGCAGGAGCAGTAGCCCAAGCCTCGATTTTGAGTTCGTCATAGTAACAGGGCACAAAAGCTGCAAATCCTGCGGAAATAGCAATTGCGGGAGAGAGGAATGAACATTGTTGGAGAGTGAGCGTGTACCAAAATGGACACAGAACTCAAGAGAACCTAACAATACTTTTCTTGAAAGCTCACAATCAAAGGTGGTGATCGGCATTGAGATTTCAAATCAGTGTTAAGGCTTTGTATGGCTTTTTGTTCTCATCTAATTGTGTTCTTTCTTGTATAATTTTGTATAATTTATGTTGTTATGTTGTTTTATGTTAGTTAATTTTTTTTGTGAGTGTTGTATATCTGGTGCTGCATGCCTCTTGGTGCTGCTGCAAGTAAGTTTTTCATTGCACCTGTACTTACATGTACTTGTGCACCTGACAATAAACTTAACATAAAACATTGCTTTAATGCCATTAAAAAGTAGGGAACACATTTCTGGGCTAATATCTCTTTTTCACAGATTTGAGCTTTAACTATGCAGGGAACAATGCAACTGTTGAAAGTTATTTTAAGCTGAAAGACTAAGTTTCACTGGGCCTCTTCCAATATCTCTCTGCAAGCTCCATTGAAGACTAGTGGAACTGCAAGAACATAAACTCTGCCTGATAACTTCAGGTGCTCTCCATTTTTGCACAAGACAGGGAAGTGGCTTCCTGCTCAGATTTAGTATTCCTCACTTTTTTTTTTGTACGGACTGGTGGGACATGAGGCAAGACTCACCCGACAGACACTAACCTATGCAATGAACATCATAAAAATGATTGTTTTTTTGTCTGTTTTCTTTATTTCCTGGGTTGAGCTCTTGCTTGGAAGTGATTGAAGCATTGCTAGATGTCTGTGAAGTCCACATGCTCTGCCATGCATAAATGTACAGTAATTGAACTAACACACATCAAAGTTGCTGGTGAACACAGCAGGCCAGGCAGCATCTCGAGGAAGAGGTGCAGTTGACATTTTGGGCGGAGACCCTTCATCAGGACTAACTGAAAGAAGAGCTAGTAAGAGATTTGAAAGTGGGAGGGGGAGGGGGAGATCTGAAATGATAGGAGAAGACAGGAGGGGGAGGGATGGAGCCAAGAGCTGGACAGTTGATTGGCAAAAGGGATATGAGAGGATCATGGGACGGGAGGCCTAGGGAGAAAGAAAGGGGGAGGAAGGAATCCCAGAGGACGGGCAAGGAGTGTAGTGAGAGGGACAGAGGGAAAAAAAAGAGAGAGAGAAAAAGAATATATATAAAAAGCAATAATAAATAAATAACGGATGGGGTACGAGGGGGAGGTGGGGCATTAGCAGAAGTTAGAGAAGTCAATGTTCATGCCATCAGGTTGGAGGCTACCCAGACGGAATATAAGGTGTTGTTCCTCCAACCTAAGTGTGGCTTCATCTTTACAGTAGAGGAGGCCATGGATAGACATATCAGAATGGGAATGTGACGTGGAATTAAAATGTGTGGCGACTGAGAGATCCTGTTTTCTCTGGCGGATAGAGTGTAGGTGTTCATTGAAACGATCTCCCAGTCTGCGTCGAGCCTCACCAATATATAGAAGGCTGCATCGGGAGCACTGGATGCAATATATCACCCCAGCTGACTCACAGGTGAAGTGTCGCCTCACCTGGAAGGACTGTCATTGACATTTAACGTTGACTTCTCTCATTTCCATTAATGCCCCACCTCCCCCTCATACCCCATCCGCTATTTATTTATTCATTATTGTGTGTGTGTCTGTGTGTGTGTGTGTGTGTGTGTGTGTGTATCTATCTATATATATATATGTATATTCTTTTTCTCTCTCTCCTTTTTCTCCCTCTGTCCCTCTCACTATACTCCTTGCCCATCCTCTGGGCTTCCCCCCCTTTCTTTCTTCCTAGGTCTCCCGTCCCATGATCCTCTCCTATCACTTTTGCCAATCAACTGTCCAGCTCTTGGCTCCATCCCTCCCCCTCCTGTCTTCTCCTATCATTTCGGATCTCCCCCTCCCCCTCGCACTTTCAAATCTTTTACTAGCTCTTCTTTCAGTTAGTCCTGACGAAGGGTCTTGGCCCGAAACATTGACTGTACCTCTTCCTAGAGATACTGCCTGGTCTGCTGCGTTCATCAGCAACTTTTATGTGCGTTGCTTCAAATTCCAGCATCTGCAGATTTCCTCGTGTTTGAGTAATTGAATTACATTGGGATAGGGTAGTGGAACTTGTGCCTTTTCTCATTGCAGAGAAGAAACCTTCGTGTTGATACTACAAATGCCAAGAAGAGTCAAATTTGAGGGATTGGTACAAGCTTGCTGTTCATGGAAATTTGGCTTTGTTATTTTAATGTTCATCTGATTAGGGAATTCACAATGACTGGAGAAAACTTCAGAGAGGTATAATGAAACTCAATTAAATCAGAGCCCTGAAATATAATTTTTGCATTAGGAAACAAAAAAAGGAAAAAAACAAAAGTTTAATTACATAAGTAAAATTTTCGGGAAGCTTGGCGAGACACAAGAAGCCATCTGTATTTTTTTTGTAATATTGGCTGACTGTTTCAATTTTAATAGAATATGCAGTGAAAACTTGCTGTTGACTCATGCCAATGATATACAGTATATACAGTATATATCAATGATAAGCACTCTTCCTTTATGCAGAAGAAAAAAATAACTGGATAATGTGCATTTTAAAATTAGCAAAACACATAAGGTGTTTGAGGAATGAGGAATTATTTTTCATGGCAAACATTTCAATTAAACTAAGTTTATATCTGATGACAATGACTTCAACTGAAGCAATTTTTATAATAACATGCGCAAATTATGCAAAATATTTGCAAACTTTTTTGGAGTCCTTGGATATTAAATTTGATGGAGTTCCATTGACAGATGTAATGTGCATTAGTGCAATTCCAAGTTATATAACCAATGGATGGTTTCTTATTCTTCGCTTTTATTCCAATTTTTTTAGTGCTCTGTTTTAGACAATATTAAATCCTGAACATTTAAGTGGTAGTCACAAATCTATTAAATATTATGGGTTTACTACTGCATTCATCGCACCAATTTTTAAGACAACTGTGCTGCTCCAAAAAACACTATATGAGATCATTCTTACCCTTGGCCATTAGGCTCCATAATGAGCCAACGTAGAACCTCGGAAGTGATGGCCCTGTCATTAGACCGTTTGTGGTAACTTATTTTTTATCCTTTCTACTTCTTTTCTAATATTTATGTCTGTACACTTGTAATGCTAACTGTGGCACTGTAATTTCCTTTGGGATCAGTGAAGTATATATTTATCTACCTATCTATCTATCTATCTATCTATCTATCTATCTATCTAAAATATTATTATATTGATGAACAATATTGTTCAAAGATATGCATCTCCTCGAATTAGTATTAATTGCTGAACATAGAAAAAATACAAATTAGAAGGCTACAGAAGCTTCCCAGCGTGAGAAGAGGGTGTTGGAAAAAGTGAGATGAGGTGAATTGAAGAGCTGCTGTTCAATCTTCTTGATTACAAAGGGAGATGAAAACCAAAGGGTCTTAAAAGCTTCATAAATGCAGGGACCGAAAATATTTCAGAAATTAATCATCCTTAGGAAAATCACAAAATAGCATCCTGCCTACCTGAAACGTTGGATACATAGTGGATGAAGCAAAACTTCAGGCAGGGTCCCACAGTGATTGGAGAGTTCTTTAATCTGGATTTTTGGTTAGCCATCACCACATTTCACCTTCCCCTCCCGGTGCTCTCTCACTCTCTAATCCTGAAAACAACTTTCAGCATCACTGTCATGTGTTGTCACTGAACAGGTTACTTCAACAACAGGCCAGACCAGAGTGGGGATGACTCATATTGGTAAGTTCAATACCACCTACCAACTGTACTCAGACCGGGAGCAGAGGCAGGTACACACTCTGGAACTGGGGGAAGATTGCGGTCTAGTAGACCAGAAAGAAAAACTCAGAGGAAGTGGTTAGGGAACAGCAAAGAGAACATTAATATTAATATCCATACCATCTCTTCTCATGTCCTTTAATACATTGTGCAGCATCACAATAAACTAATTCATCTGGCAGCAGACAGACCATGTTACACTTCAGAATGTGCACGCATCATATAGCATTTGGTTTTTCACTCATTATTGCTCCACGTGCGTCTCTGTAGTTGCTTGCTTTTTTTTAACGAATTTGGTCAGTTAAAAATTCATCCACAAACTCCCTTGCCTCCTGATTCTCAAAAAAACATGACGGAGTCAACAGTAGGACCCATACAGCTTGGCACAGGTGTCGTTGTAGGCAGCGTGTGTGTCCTCGAGCAAGGCACTTAACCACACATTGCTCTGCGACGACACCAGTGCCAAGCTGTATGGGTCCTAATGCCCTTCCCTTGGACAACGTCGGTGGCGTGGAGAGGGGAGACTTGCAGCATGAGCAACTGCTGGTCTTCCATACAACCTTGCCCAGGCCTGCGCCCTGGAAACCTTCTAAGGCGCAAATTCATGGTCTCATGAGACTAACGGATGCCAATAAATAGAGGATCTATAACTAGAGGGCTTAAGTTTAAGATAAGGTTTGAGAGGGGTGGTAGAGATCTGAAGAATTTTATCACCCAGCAGGTGGTTTGAATTCAGAAACACACTACTTGCATATGAAGTGGAGAAGAGTCCTATTCTATTTTAAAACATATCTAGATAAGCACTTGAAATGCCGATGCATAGAAGGCTATAGAGCAAGAGCGGATAAATGGGATTAGTATACATGAGTACTCTATGACCAGCATGGACAGGAAGGGCCAAAGGGCCTGTTTCTGAGTTGCAAGAGACTATGACACTAGAACAAGTGTTTTGTATAAAAGTAACTTGCATAAAAATGACATGGAATTTTTGTTTATTATTTCTGGAAGGTATCGTGAAGTACAGCACAGCCTCAGTATGATCTTTGATTATCAATCTAGATTGTCCTTCAAGTCCCAGAATGGAACAAGGAGTCAATCCCATGACTTAATTTAGGAGTGACAAAGCTACTTTTCAGCCTTAGTTGAAACAGAGTGATGATGAAGGAACTGGGAAGGAAGGACACAGAGATTGAACAGAGAGGTTAAAGGGGAAAAGAAAAGGTACCAGTTACCAGTTTCAAGTTAATATGGGACAATTTTCAAATGTTTTTTAAAATAAAACTAAAAAGATTAGGTATATGATCCTCATGCAGATGTTAAAAAAAAAACTAATGCTGTTAGTATGCAAAGTGGATAGAAAATTCTAATAATACTCAATAGGTTTCACAGAATCTGTGAAGAAAAAGAGTTAATGGTTCAGTTTGAAAACATTTCTTCAGGGTTGAAGTCAAATCCCAATTCATTTGACTCAAGGCATTTTGCAAGAGTTTTTCATGTATTGCTTTACTTTCAAATAAATATGGTAACTGTCCAGCCCAATTGCCTACCACACTTATCATAAAATCTCAAATCTAGTTTTGAATAGCGTAAGAAAGTGGGACACAGCACCTATACCATATACTCTAATAAATGTACAAAACATCAGTCAGATTCTGAGTCACATTGAAACATAATCCCTAATACAATTTGAATATTTCATCTATATTTTGCAGATGCCTGCAATATAACACTGGCAATAAATTAAAAACACTCTGCAACTGCAGAAGGTAGATTTTATATTGAACTTATACTCACTGTCTCTACCTCAGTCTTTACCACTATTCTGATACATAACTTATGCCATTTGGTGAATATTATTCTTGATGCAATGGAGAATATTTTTATTGTCTTTAGAAAATGTAAACGCAGGATACAAATTTTATTTTTCATTATCTTATTGTTTGTGAAGACTTGAATGTGAATAGACATCCAGTAAGTGGTGGCTTTTAAATTCTTCCTGTGAAACATCTTCAAACCCCAGTAAACATCATATTAAACCCCAACGTAATTTAAATTAAATGCTCTGCTCATTTGGAAAGAAACAACATCAGTATTTTTTGCACCTCATCTGAAGGTATCCAATCTCCTACAGGTGAAACTGAAAGAATGTGACGATTAAAATATAAAATCAATGAAAAATAAACAACTTTCAAAAAGAATTCAGAGGATAAAAAAATTATTATAAAAACATAAACAAGTGCACTGACACTTCTGATATGTTAACTATACAATCGTGTGAAAAGAGAAACAGCCAGAATGAGGAATTTGCTTATTCCTTGCTCATTTATGGAAGATAATGACATTAGATCATAAGATACAACAAAGGACAAAAAAGCAAACAGGAGCGCTTTGCTTCACCTACCTATCCTGCCATTCAATAAAATCATGCCTGATTATTGATCTCAGTAGTCAATGTCCTGCCTGATCATATTTCATGATTCCTTCAAAGTCTAAAAATCTATCACTGACTTTAATACAAACAACAGCTTACAATTCACCAATAAACAAATCCAAAACAACCTTTTTGAGTGAATAATTTTCTCTTCATTTCTGTCCTAAATGGTTTGATTTTCTTTTGGAGATGGGGCAAGGAAGGAAATTAATGTTCCTTGGAGCATAGTTATCTGCAGGGGCTCAAATAAGTTTCAATATATAATCATCATGAGGGCTCTGCTAACAAAAAAAAATGTTCAATTCACTGACACTTCTCTGTTCTGATCCCTTTGAATTTCTGCTTTGTTGTCTGATATATGTACTTATCGACATTATCTTCTCATTTAATGCCTCTTCCATTATTAACCTCATTTTTCTTCTGTCACTTAGTAACTCATACCCTCCACTCTAATACAAACATCTCCCATCCATTCCTGCCCTGACCCAGTGGTTGGTTTTGCTGATTGACCACTCTTCCTTCATTCAGAATGCATCTTTAGTTCTACTTCTGATTATCCTTCTGCTGGGTTTTATTGGATGGAAAGATTCATTCCATCTATGACGTCAGGTGCTGTTAAATATCCTTCCAAACCCCACAATGGTGACATAGTCAAGGTATTAAAGAACCAAATCACCATCTTCATGTAAGGAAGGACATTATAAGAGATAAAATAATGTATCTGGTAATGAGAGATGCAGAGCAAATTTGAAGACCTTTGAATGACTACACATTGTTCTGAAAAAGCCTGCTCATTTGCACTATAAAAGGTACTGCAAACATGCCAGATCAACCATTGCATGCATTGATTAACGGCAAAATTGTAAATATAAAACCTCAAGGGTCATAAAGATTTCTCAAGCAACACACACAAAGTGCTGGAGGAACTTAGCAGGCCCTCCAAAAAAAAGTACAGAAAAAAGTACAAAAAAACTAGAAAAAAGTACAGTTGAACTTTGGGCAGGACTGGAGAAAAAAGAGATGAGGAGTAGATTTAAAAGGTGGGGGAGCGGACAGAGAAGCACAAGGTGATAGGTGAAACCGGGAGGGAAAGGGGTGAAGTAAGTAGCTGGGAAGTTGATTGGTGATAGAGATACAGGGCTGGACAAGGGGGGGCCTGATAGGTGGGGATAGAAGTCCATTGAAGAAAGAAAAGTGAGCAGGAGCACCAGAAGGAGGTGATGGGCAGGCAAAGAGATAAGATGAGAGAAGGAAAAGGGAATTGGGGCTGGTGAAGTAGAGGATGGCGGGGGTGGGGTGGAGGGGGGGCATTACCGGAAGTTCGGAAAATCTATGTTCATGCCATCAGGTTGAAGGCTACACCGACAGAATACAAGGTGTTGTTCCTTTTACCTGAGTATGGCCTCATTGCGCCAGTAGAGGAGGCCATGGATGGATTGACATATCAGAATGGGAATAGGAAGTGAAATTAAAATGGGCGGCAACTGGGAGATTCCAGTTTCTTTTGGCAGACGGACTGTAGGTGCTTCTCAAAACGATCTCCCAATGGGTTATGGGTCTCACCAAAGTACAGGAGGCTACACTGAGAGCACCGGACACAGTATATAACCCCTACAGACTCACATGTGAAGTGTTGCCTCACATGGAAGGACTGTTTGGGGCCCTGAATTGTAGTGAGGGAGGAGGTGTAGGGGCAAGTGTAGCATGTGTTCCGTTTGCAAGGATAAGTGCCAGGAGGGAGATCAGTGGGGAGGGATGAATGGACGAGGGAGTTGCATAGGGAGTGATCCCTGAAGAAAGTAGTAAGTGGTGGAGAGGGAAAGATGTGCTTGGGGCTGGGATCCCGTTGGAGATAGAGGAAGTTCCAGAGGATTATGTGCTGGACACCAGAACTGCCAGAAGAAGTGAGATCTCCCCGTGGCCACCCAATTTAATTCGATTTCCCATTCTCACTCCAATAGGTCAATCCATGGCCTCCTCTACTGTCGTGATAAGGTCACACTCCGGTTGGAGGAACAATAGCTTATATTCCATCTGGGTAGCCTCCAACCTAATGGCATGAACATCGATTTATCGAACTAATGCTAATGGCACCCCCCTCCCCCACACTCTCTCTTTCACCAGTCCCCATTCCCTTCTTCCTCTCTCACCTTATCTCCTTGCCTGCCTAGCACCTCCCTTGGGTGCTTCTTTCCCCCTTTCTTTCTTCCATGGCCTTCTATCTATACCTATCAGACTACCCCTTCTCTAGCCCTGTATCTCTTTTGCCAATCAACATCCCAGCTATTTACTTCATCTCTCATCCTCCCAGTTTCACATCTCACCTTATGTTTTTCTCTTCGCTCCCCCACCTTTTAAATCTACTCTTCATCTTTTTTCTCTCCAGTCCTGCTGAAGGGTCTCTGCCCGAAATGTTGACTGTACTTTGTTCCATAGCTGCTGCCTGGCCTGCTGAGTTCCTCCAGCATTTTGTGTATGTTGCTTGGATTTCCAGCATCTGCAGATACTCTCTTTTTTTGCGCATAGATTTCTCAATCCCTCAAGTCTAAACTGTCATTTACTGGGATCATTCCTGGTCTTTTACCTCAGTACCACTTTCCTATGCTAACTCCATAATCCCTGTTTTCCTTCATATCTTAAAATTAATTGATCTGTCTTCAATGTACTTAGTGACTTAATGATTAACTAGCCCCATATTATGAGAGCTTGTGTGTCCTTGATCCAGATACCAGAACCAGGAGAAGCATTAACTTAGCATCTACTCTGCCAAACCCCTTAAGAATTTAATGTGTTTCAATGTTATCACCTCTCATCCTTCTAAACAGTAGAGAGTATAGATTCAGTCAGCTTAATGTCTGTTCTTTTGACAAATTATCTCAGAGATAAATTTGGAGATGCCTCACTGCACACTCTCCATTACAGATATATTGCTCCTTTGGGAGGAAGACGAGACATCTGTAAAATATTCTAGATGAGATCTTACTAGAGCTCTACTGTGTGTATAATTGGAGCAAGACTTTTGTACAAAAATGTTCTTGTAATAAAGATCAACAAACCATTTACCTTCCTAATTGCTTGCTGTACTCATATGCTAACTCGCAATGATTTGTGTACAAAGACCCCTGAGTTCTCTGAAGTCCAACGCTGTTCAAACTCTCGCCATTGACAAATTCAGAATCAGAATCAGGTTTAATATCACCGGCATATATCGTAAAATTTGTTAACTTTACAGCGTCGTCGGCGTGGCTATCCCTCAAGGTCGAGGATAATGGTCTTTGTTCTGTTGATCTACTTATGGGCTCTCAAGTGGCTTATGAGTCCAATCTTGGCTTTGAATAAGTTCTTCTGCATTCAGGACAGGTAGGTCCAGATGGCAGATCGGGCTTTGGTTGTTGCTGCCTCTCTTTCCATTTTTTTCTCTTTTCTTCTAATTCTGCACATCCGTTGGCTTCAAAAGTTGCTGTTCCTTCTCAGATGATGGCTTGCCAGAGTTTCCTGTCCTTGGCATTGGTTTCCCAATTGTTGATGTTGATGTTATATTTCTTCATGTTGGCTTTTAAGACGTCTTTGAATCTCTTCTGCTGTCTGCCTCTTTTACATTTGCCTTCTTTAAGCTGGGAGTAGAAGATTTGTTTCGGTAGACGTTTGTCTTTCATCCAAACAATATGACCGCTCCATCTTAGTTGGTTCTTGATGACTCAGGCTTCAATACTTGTTGTTTTTGCTTCATTTAGCACACTGACATTGGTTCTTCTATCTTCCCAGCTGATATTTAAGATGTTTCGAAGACAGCGTTGGTGGAACTTTTCAAGCGCCTTCAGATGTCGTCGGTATGTTGTCCAGGTTTCCGATGCATACAGGAGCATTGGGATTACCACTGCTTTGTGCACTAACATTTTGGTGTCTGCTTGGATGTCATGATCATGAAAGACTCTTGTTCGGAGATGTCCAAAAGCTGTTCCAGTGCATTTAAGATGATGTTGGATCTCGTCATTAAGGTCGACATTGGAGGAGAGGTGACTTCCAAGATACGGAAAGTTGTCCATGTTTTCCACAGTTATTTTGCCAAGTTGAATTGATGGTTCTATCTGATCTGTCTCAGTTGGTGACAGTTGATAGATGATCTGAGTCTTCTTGGAATTGATTGTAAGTCTAAATTTTGTGTTTGCATGGTTGAAGGCAGTCAGAATCTGTTGTAGGTGGTTTTCTGAAAGAGCTGCAACACTGTTGTCATCTGCGTATTGGAACACGATGAGGGAACTCGTGGATGTCTTCGTTTTGGACTTGAGACGGGCAAGATTGAAAATTCCGCCATCTGTTCTGTAGACAATTTCGATTCCTGGGGGAAGGTTGTCCTTGATAATGTGGATGATTGTTGCAATGAAGATGGTGAACAAATTTGGGGGAATCACGCATCCCTGTTTTACTCCTGATCTAACTTGAAAAGACTCACAGTTACTGTTGCTGACCATGACTGCAGCAAGCATGCCATCGTGGAGGAGTCTCAGGATTCAAGTGTACTTTTCAGGGCATCCATAGGTGGATAGGACATCCCATAGGAGTTCTCTTGCTACTGAGTCAAAGGCTTTGGTGAGGTTGATGAATGCCACGTACAAAGGTTGAAGTTGTTCACGACATTTTTCTTGTAGTTGTCACATTGTGAAGATCATGTAAAAGATCTTCTAAATCAAACCGTCTCATTTGACAGGAACGTGATTAAAAACATTCCATAACAGCCCGTTGACAACTCCCTAAGCAAAATACCAACAGTTGAAGTCAGGGAAGCCATCAATACCTTGAAAAACAACAAGGCCACTGGACTCAATGGAATACCAGCTGAGGTCTACAAAATTGGAGGTAATCCACTTCATTATCAACTGTGTCAACTTCTCATCAAGATCTGGATAAATGAAGATGGACCAGCAGACTTTAGAGACTCAGCAATCGCTACCATCTACAAAAGGAAAGGCGATTGATCTGAATGCAGAAACTATCGTGGAATTTCCCTGTCAGCAACAGCAGGAAAGATCCTCACCCGCATCATGAACAACCGGCTCAAACCTTTAGCCGAGAAGACCCTTCCAGAGACACAAGCCAGTTTTAGACCATCACGTGGAGCAACCAACATGATCTTCTCAACTTTACAGCAGCAGTACAATGAAATACAGGATAAATATATAGAGAGGAATTACAGCAAGTATATGTGTGTCTAATTACTAGTTAAATTAAAATAAGTAAACAAAAACAGATAGAAAAGTAGTGAGATAGCATTCATTTGTTCAATATCTATTTAGAAATTGGATGGAAAAAGGGAAAAAGCTGTTCCTGAATCACTGAGTGTGTACCTTTAGGCTCCTATACCTCCTTCCTTTAACCTTTTAATATTTTTAAACTTTCTTCAACCAAAATATATAACCTCACCTTTCTTCCACATTATATTCCATCCACCATATTGTCACCATTCAGCTCAACCATTTCTATCTGCCTGAAAATGTTTATATCTTCCTCTTAGCCCACTCTGCCACTTAGTTTTCTAACAACAGTATACTTTGAAATAATATACTTAATTCCATCCTTATTAATAGACTGTGTACAACTGGTGATGGAACACAGAACCCGGAACTAGCTTCGTATTCACTTGAAAACCTCAAATTTTAAAATGATCCATTTTCCCCTTCTCCTGCATTTTATCTGTCAACCAAGTGCTTAATCTCTGCCTGTAATAATTCACCAGTATTGTGTGCTCTTATTTTGTCAAATTACCTCCTTCATGGTATATTATTAAAAGCTTTCAGAAAGTCTAAGTACACCACATTAACTATTCGCCTTCACCTCGTTTGCCAAACAGACCATAAAAATCCAGTAGGTATTTCAAACATGATTTTCCTTATATAAAAGGAGTCTAAGTTCACCATTACTACTTTTGTAATAATTCCAGCCTTTACCTTGCATTAATGCAATTCCATATTTTCTCTCTCAGTCTTTTTTCATGTTTGTTGCCTTCTAATCCATGAGTTTGTAATCTCGATTTCAGGGAGTTTGTAAAATGGTAAATCCATAACCACATGACTCAAAACCCTCGATACAAATTATCAGTTCCTGTCAATATAATAGCCTTCAGTCTCATTAACTTCTCCATTACATTTTTAAATCTCATTTACTTTGAGCACATGATTCATTCAAGATCAGTTGTTCTTCAATATTTATAGTACTATTTTCTGTTTTCTTTGAAGATAGATTCAAAATAATTGTTTAATTTCCTCACTGCTGGTTTATTCTCCAGTATAGTAACGTTGTTTCAGCCTGCATGGACTCACATTAACCTGAGCTAATACTAATCCGACAGAAGTTGGAAATATGAAACAAAAACAAGAAAAGCCAGAAATTGCTCAGGCCTCCCTTACAATGGAGGAAAACTTAGCAGAATACCTCAGTTCAGTCTGCAACAGTAACCATGAATGTCCATTTCCACTTTGTCACTTCTACCCTGACCTCTTTATCTTGACTTTTACAAGCATTGCCAAACATAGACTTGAGTTCATTTGCCACGTAAATAGCCAGGTATAATAGGCTGTATTATTCAGACTCAACAATTCCAGGATATGTGGTAATAAATGCACATACGCAACAAAGTAACGGAAGCCTAATGTATTATTATAAAATAGAAAGCACAAATAAACCACACAAAATACTAATTAGTAAGTCATTAAGCTTTCTGGGCTCATGATTCTGTGTCACCACTTGATTGTTGCTGTTGAGAGAAATCCAATTTCCGACTCATGAAACCATCCCTGGGCCCCAGGAACCAATTGTGATCCCAGTGTTGGAGAAATCCAAATAAAAATTTAAAAAACAGCCCAATATATCCACAAGCTTCACAAGTGCAGAGACAGACAACACTTTGTTCTCACCCATTAAAAGCATGGTTTCTTTCATTCAAACAACCCTTGTGTCTTTTAACAAATTGTTCATCAATTAGACATCTTAATGGTAACTGTTCATTATCTCACGAAGAAGAAGATGGAGTTATCGGGACGCCGTCATGTCAGTATTGTTTTAGCAAGCTTATTTATTTTTACGAGGCCAAGTTACTAGCTCGACACTCAGCCCAGCACGGATGGAAAGCGTGCAAGGGAACCAGCTGGATTCAAACTCGGGATCCTTCGCTCCGAAGTCCAGCACTGATGCCATTACGTCCGCCAGCTGGCAGGTTCATTATCTCATAACACACAACATTCCTTGAACATACAAAGCACATTAATGTTTACACATACATGCAATAAACCCAAATCCAGACTGGCATTCACATTTTAATGTTTACTTATTGTTTACTCTGCAGATCTCACATACTATGAGCTCAGTAAGAGTTTAACTTGTCCTTCGACCTAACAGACATCAATTCAATATTTTACAAAATCTAATATGCATCCTACACTAGGTTACAGCTTTTGGGATCATATATTAATTTCAGCAACTTCAGATAGCCTACCTTTCCTGTTTGTGCCAATTCTGATTACAGGCCATTCATGTGTAATGAAAATGTAATATATTGTAGTCTTTCCAGATATGCTGCCTGACCTTGGTCCGCATGGCAGCAAATGCCACTTGTCATACATTTCGAAACTCATGACTGATATACAGCACATCAAAGGGAAAATAATGCTGTGGCGGATTGCTTCTCCCAGCCCATTGCCGATGCCATACACGTTAGAGCTGATGATGTTGGCATGGCAGCTGACTAAGCTACCAACCCTGAGGTCCAGGCTTAAGGGACAGCAGCCACGGGCCTGCGGCTGGCTGACATCAAGTTCAGAGATGCAGGAGATTCTCTCCTATGCAATATCTCGACTGATTGCCTTGCTCATTGTGCCTGCAAACTGGGGGTGTACTGTTTTTAATTCCATTCGCAGCCTCTCGCATCTGGGCAGGAAGGCTTCACAGAAAATGGTTGCTTTACAATTTGTGTGGCACAGCCTTAGGAAAGACATGCAAGACTGGAGTGCAGCCTATGTAGTGCATCAGTGAGCGAAAATTAACCATCATGTCTGGACAACACTGGCACCTTTCCAAGTCCCTGAGCAATGGTTTGACCTAGACCCAGTTGGTTCTCTCCTCTCTCCACCTCCCCCCAGTGCTACGTGTAATAGTTTCACGTATCTTCTTACCAGAGTGAACTGTATCAACAGGTAGCCAGAAGTTGTCCCTCCAGTATCGATGATGGATGCAGATGTAGCTCAGGCATTTATTAACACTTGGGTCTCTCGATCCGGCACCCCATCTGATATGCCTTCTGACCGCAGTCCCCAATTCATGTCAAACCTGGCCCAGAGCCTTGGCATCAAATTACACATTAACCACATTCCAATGACCTATTCGAGCGCTTTCACAATTACTCAAAGGCTGCTCTGAGGGTGTCCCTGATGGACGAGTGTTGGCACAAATGGCCCCCGTGAGTCTTGCGGGGATCAGAACGGCTCCAAAACTGGACCTGCTGTCCTACACTGCTGAGTTGGTGCATGGGCAGCTGCTACATGGTGCTGGGTGATCTTATTCCTGACACCACAATCACCTAGTCAGCATCTCAGCAGTGTTCTGGCCTCCTCAGTAAGCTCAATTCTTTTACACCTACTACATTCCTACCTCCCATCATGGTGTACGACATCTTCAGTTCCAGTTGACCTACGTTCTACCTCTTTCATTTTTGTCCACTATGATGCATACCAACACTCCCTTAAGCCGGTTCTGTGTTTTGGTACAGGGCAAAAAGACTTTTATTGCAGATAGGATGGGTAAACTTGAAAGTATTTTGTAGATCACCTGAAACCAGCCCACCAAGATCTAAATGGATCGACTACCATACTTCCTGCATCACGAAATGACCATGTGCATGCCAGCACACCCCTGGCCAAGCCAGAGACAACTGCTGTTTCTCCAATTAAGGCATATAATAACTGGGTCAAGCAGCTTGTTCTAGCTCCAGACAGACTCACAATGCTGCTTTTGGTGAATTATGGTTGGTGGGTGCCTGTTGTCCTCTTGGGGACATGGCTTACTTTGATTGTCGAATGTCTCTTCTGGCGTGATTGACTAGTTTAGAAACTGTAGCTGCTTTTCCTATTGCTTAGCTACCTGGTGTCCAATATCAATTATCCTGGATATACAGTATAGAGAGCATGTGTGGCAGGTTCTTTCGCTCTCTTCCTTTGTTTAAGTTAAGCGGTACACATAACCATTGGAAAGGTATGCTCTGTGCACACTCTTAGGTAAGTATGTTTGTTGAATATTCAGTGTCTGTGACTTGGGTACATGAACGTTTGGTCAAATTTTTACTGCATGTATATAAATGATTAATATACTTATTCACAGTCAGTGTTTCCTGTCTCACTTGCCAGACCTTGAACCTGAGTCAACATTACATTTTGACGCAGCAAACGAGCAGGGTCTGACTTTTTGAGCAGAAATGCATTTCTCTGAAAGGTTATTTTTATAAGAGGGGATCCTCTACTTGAAAGATTCAGAGTCCAAAAGTGGACAGATAACAGTGTAGGCTTTAGAAGTCTCACTAACCAACTGATAGGTTACAGGATACCAGTAGATTGGTCAGACCAATTAAATTTCACCAGGGTTGAAGTGGGACATCACATTATTTCCATACCGAAATCGCTGGGTTTTCCATGGAAAACGAGATAGCTGATGGGATGCTTTCTGACTGTTTGAAGCAATTGTAAGGCATCGGTATAAAAAATAGCGAGTCTTAAGAATGAATTGGAAGATCACAGGCAGCGCTGAATTATTCTGAGTGAATCACTAAGAATCACTATTGAAGTCTCAAACTCGAGCTGCAAATTTGGAGGACAAGAATGCAGAGATAGATGTCAGCTAATGAAGCTACATCACTTAGATGTTGCATGCCAAGCAAGTTGGCAGCCCACTGGATCAATGAATCAGACTGATGAATTTATATGAGGACTCCTTACTACATCACAGCAGGGAGGCTACTAATATTCATCCTTTGACAAGGAAAAAGACTGTTGGGGGAAATTATCTGTTTCTCAAGTTTGGCATTGTATTTTGGAGGAGCCAGGAAGGGGTAGTCTAGTCCAGACAACTTCAACTCAAAGTATGGTAACATCCTTGAAGGACATGAGTCTTCAAAGACCTGGTGGAGTAAGTACTTTAAGGGCCGGTATTTACCTACATACTATTTGTTTAATTGGAAGGTTTTGACTCTTAAAAGTGATTTCCCCATCGACAGACTGTTGGTGTAAGTGGTATGCTGCATACAGGTACAAGTTGCAAGGTGGTTAGCAAATATGAGCAGAATCACTATCCTACAAGACCATAAGACCATATGATATAGGAGCAGAGGTAGGCCATTTGACCTATCAAGTCTGCTCCACTATTAAATTATGGGCTCATCCAATTCTTCCAGTCATCCCCACTCCCCTGCCTTCTTCCATACTCTTTTATGCCCTGGACATTCAAGAACTTATCTATCTCTGCCTCAACTGCACCCAATGACAGCCTCCGCAGTTGCATGTGGCAACAAATTCCATAGATTTACCACCCTCTGACTGAAGTAATTTCTCCGCATCTCTGCTCTAAATGGACGTCTTTCAATCCTGAAGTCGTGCCCTCTTGTTCCAGAGTACCCTACCATGGGACATAACTTTGTCATATCTAATTTATTCAGGCCTTTTAACATTCGGAATGTTACTATAAGATCCCCCCTCATTCTCCTGAATTCCATGGAATACAGCCCAAGAGATCCCAGATAATCCTCATACAGTAACCCTTTTATACTTGGGATCATTCTTGTGAATCTTCTCTGAACCCTCTCCAATGTCAGTATATCCTTTTTAAAATAAAGAGCCCAAAACTGCACACAATGCTCCAAGTGTGGTCTCACAATTGCCTTATAAAGCCTTAACATTACATCCCTGCTCTTATATTCTGTACCTCTGGAAATGAATGCCAACATTACATTCGCCTTCTTTTCCACTGACTCAACCTGGAGGTTAACCTTTAGGGTAGCGTGCACAAGGACTCCCAAGTCGATTTGCACCTCTGCATTTTGAGTTCTCTCTCCATCTAAATAATAGTCTTCCCATTTATTTCTTCCACCAAAGTGCATGACCATACACTTTCCAAAATTGTATTTCATTTGCCACTTCTTTGCCCATTCCCCTAAACTATCTAAGTCTCTCTGCAGGCTCTCTGTTTCCTCAACACTACCCACTCCTCCATCTGTCTTTGCATCGTCGGCAGATTTAGCCACAAATCCATTCATCCCATAGTCCAAATCATTGACATACATTATAAAAAGCAGCGGTCCCAACACTGACCACTGTGGAACTCAACTGGTAGCCAGCAGCCAGCCAGAATAGGATCCCTTTATTCCCACCCTCTATTTTCTGCTGAAAAGCCAATGCTCCAGCTATGCTAATAACTCCCCTGTAATTCCATGGGCTCTTATCTTGCTAAGCAGCCTCATGTGCGGCACCTTGTCAAAGTCCTTCTGAAAATCCAAGTACACCACATCTACTTCATTTCCTTTGTCTATCCTGCTTGTAATTTCCTCAAACACTTGAAGTAGGTTAGTCAGGCAGAATTTTCCTTTCAGGAAACCATGCTGATTTTGGCCTATCTTGTCATGTGCCTCCAAGTACCCCGTAATCTCATCCCTAACAATCGACTCCAACAGATTCCCAACCACTGATGTCAGGCTAACAGGTCT
Organism: Mobula hypostoma; assembly: GCF_963921235.1. Classification (NCBI taxonomy): domain Eukaryota; kingdom Metazoa; phylum Chordata; class Chondrichthyes; order Myliobatiformes; family Myliobatidae; genus Mobula; species Mobula hypostoma. Next base: position 34,382,135 of record NC_086117.1, read on the forward strand.
ATAGTTTCCTTTCTGCTGCCTCCCACCCTTCTTAAATAAAGGAGTAACATTTAAAAATTTCCAATCATCCGGTATAATGCCAGAATCTATTGATTCTTGAAAGATCATTGTTAATGCCGCCACAATCTCTCCAGCTGCTTCCTTCAGAACCCGAGGGTGAATTCCATCAGGTCCAGGAGATTTATCCACCCTCAGACCATTAAGCTTCCTCAGCACCCTCTCAGGTGTAATTTTCACTGCACCTACTTTATTTCCCTAACACTGTTGGAAGTCTGGTATACTGCCGGTGTCTTCCATTGTGAAGACTGATGTATAATATGCATTCAGTTCCTCTGCCATCTCTGCATCTTTCATTACAATATCTCCAGTGTCATTTTCTGTTGGTCCTATATCTACCCTCAACTCCCTTTTATCCTTTATATATGTAAAAAAGCTTTTATTATCTTCTTTGATATTAGTCAGCATTTTCCTTTCATAATTCATCTTTTCCTTCCTAATGACCTTCTTAGTTTCCTTCTGCAAGTTTGTAACAGCTTCCCAATCCTCTATCTTCCCACTAGCTTTGGACTCCTTGCATGCTCTCTCTTTTGCTTTTACTTTGGCTCTGACTTCACTTGTCAGCCATGGTAGTGTCCTCCCATTTGAAAATTTCTTCTTATTTGGAATATATCTGTCTTGCACTTCCCTCATTTTTCACAGAATCTCCAGCCATTGCTGCTCTGATGTCCTTCCTGCTAGTGTCCCTTTCCAATCAACTTTGGCCAGTTTCCCTCTCAACACATTGTAATTTCCTTTATTCCACTGAAATACCGACACTTTTGGAATTTAGTTTCTCCTTCTCAAATTTCAAAGTGAACTCAATCATATTGTGATCACTGTTCCCTAAAGGTTCCTTAACTTTAATCTCTCTTATCACCTCCAGATCATTGCACAACACCCAATCCAACACAGCTGAGCCCCCAGTGGGCTCAACAACAAGCTGTTCTAAAAAGCTATCCCTTAGACATTCTACAAATTATTTCTCTTGAGGTCCAGTACTGGCCTAATTTTCCCAATCCACTTTCATATTGAAATTCCCAACAATTATCATGACATTGTCCTTCTGACACACCTTTTCTATCTCCTGCTGTAATTTGCAATCCACATCCCAGCTGCTGTTTGGAGGCCTGTATACAACTGCTATTAGGGTCCTTTTACCCTTGCCATTTCTTAACTCAACCCATGGAGACTCTACACCTTCTGATCCTATGTCATCCCTTTCTAATGATTTAATATTATTTCTTATACACAGAGCCACACCACCCCCTCTGCCTACTTACCTATCTTTCTGATAAACCATACATCCTTGGACATTCAGCTTACAATTGCAGATTTTTGAAAGATTATTACTAATGCCTTCACCATCTCTACTGCTACCTTTTTCAGAACCCTTGGGTGCAGTTCATCTGGGCCAGGTGATGTTTTTACTCTTTCAGCTTTTTGTGAACCTTCTCATTGTAATAGTAACTATATTCTCTTCTCTTCCCTCATACCCTTCAAAATCTGGCACACTGCTAGTGTCTTCCACAGTAAAAAGGCTATTACAAAGCACAAAAGGACTTGAATGATAGCCTTTCTCAGCATGGTACAGCCAGACTCTCCTAGGAACTGATTCCAATTACATAAGATTGCCTGCTTTCAAAGGAAGTTGACATTTGTATTGTTATTGGTCAAGAAAGCTGCACCTAAATTCCTGATTAATCGGGAAACCTCATTCACCTGGTGTTGATCACATCCGACAGTCAATGTATAAGATCATGCTGAGGACCAGCTCATTAGTTGTTGCACTACGGGGTGGGTCTGGTGGTCTTTTGGGGCACAGGAAGGCTCATGTACTATTGTAGTTTAATGGGGGTTACTATTTGGTTGACAGTACTGGAGCTTTGTACGTAACTTAAAAAGTTTGGGAGAGTCATCATGTTCACAACTTTTGAGCGGTGGGATGTCCTGTGGGGGATGTGATTTATTCTGATTGTCAAAAGTCACTTCTGTTATGATTGGTTAGTTTAGAAACTGCAGCTGCTTTTTCTCCTGGTTAGCTGCCTGGTATCCCATTTCAAATATCCTGGGTATATAGAGAGAACATGGGGAAGGTTTGTTCTCTTTCTTCCTTTGTTTAAGGCAAGCAGTGCTCATAACCTTTGGGAAAGTATGCTCTGTGCTGCTTTTAACGAAGTATGTTTATTAAATGTTCAACTTTGTAGTGGCTGTCACTTGGGGAACATGAATGTTTGGTCAAATTTTTACCGTGTGTAAATAAATACTTAATATACCTATTCATAGTCGGTGTTTTCTGTCTCACTTGCCAGACCTGTGAACCTGATTCAACAGTACACCTGTGTAGGTGAAGTAATGGGTGACAGATGGCACATATTGTTCATAATGTAAACAGTTCTACATAATTCGCAAACACGATCATTGAATTGAATTGTTGGGTTCACTTTAAGGGATGGTGTGTGGCGTCATGCCATCAGTGTAAGGCAACTGAGTTTGATTTGTTCATAATGAAGTGAAGGGTTGTGACTTTTCTTAAGCATATAAAATGACTCTGGCATGTTTTATTTGCAAAATCTTACAATATTAGCCCGCGAACAAAGTACAGCTCTTTATGAAGGCATTCAATATCTATATTTAAATTGCCTTTGCAGATGAGCAGAAAAATGAACATCATTACTTGTGTGAGAACTCTGTATTCATCACCATAACCTCATGTTGAAATGACAAGACATCATTTACTGTGATTAACATTATTCACAAACCCAAGTAACTGATATGTTTTCTCATTTCATCTAGAAGATTCATCACAAATGATAAAAATAATAATTTTGACCAAGCAGGTGCTTACAATAGTTTCAGGCTATCAGAAACAATGATGTCCACCTCATGTTACTGACAAATTCATTTACAGTGTATTGCAAAGTCAGTTTTCTTAGTACTAAGCCATGTCTATCAGGTGAGACTTTTCCTGTCCCCAGCAAAATTGAATTCCATCAAATGTGGCATATTTATAGTCCAACAGCTCCCGAAAAGGTAATTACACTGAAGCACTTGAAATAGGATTCCTGTCATTCATTGACATTAGCAGACAATATAAGCCATTTGTTTCAAGTTTGTTCTATTGCCAAGACATCCACGTTCATTCTAGATTGTATAGGCTGTCTTTCACAAGAGTGGACTTTTTAATTTCCAGTAGAATTAACCATACAGGTTCATAGTCGAGCAATAAGTTACCTATTAGTACAGGATAATAGGACCACCATTGCAGCCAAGCTGCCTGGCATGATACATTGGTTTTTGTTAGAATGCTGCTGAATGTGGAGGAATGGAATATGTCTTAACTGAATAAAATGCAGGGCACTTTCTCTACATTTCTTGACAGTGTGGGTAAACTGGCGATTAACCTAGCAGAAACAGCAGAAAATCTGCAGATGCTGGAAATTCAAGCAACACACACAAAATGCTGGTGGAACGTAACAGGCCAGGCAGCATCTATAGGGAGAAGTACAGTCGATGTTTCAGGTCGAGGCCCTTCGTCAGGACTAACGGAAAAAAGGGATAGTAAGAGATTTGAAAGTGGGAGGGGAAGGGGGAGGGGGAGACCCAAAATGATAGGAGAAGACAGGAGGGGGAGGGATGAAGCCAAGAGCTAGAAAGTTGATTGGCAAAAGGGATACAAGGTTGGAGAACGGGGAGTATCATGGAACGGAAGGCCTTGGAAGAAAGAAAGGGGGAAGGGAGCACCAGAGGAAGTTGGAGAACAGGCAAGGAGTTATTGTGAGAGGGAAAGAGAGGATAAATAAATAAATAAATAGATAGATAGATAGATAGATAGATAACTAGGTATGGGGTGAGAAGGGGAGGAGGGGCATTAACGGAAGTTAGAGAAATCAGTGTTCATGCCATCAGGTTGGAGACTACCCAGACGGAATATAAGATGTTGTTCCTCCAACCTGCCAGTGGCTTCATCGCGACGGTAGAGGAGGCCATGGATTGACATATTGGAATGGGAATGGGACGTGGAATTAAAGCGTGTAGCCACTGGTAGATCGTGCCTCCTCTGGCAGACAGAGCATAGCTGTTCCGTGAAGCAGTCTCCCAATCTGCCAATTAACCTAGCAGAGTTGTCTTACTTGAAGGAAGTTGTCCATTGACATGAGCACAGGATAGAGAAATGCAGGAAACCATTAATCATTATCTCAGTACTCTCAACGAACTCTCCCATCTCGATACAGCAACCCCACACCAGCCAACCTGCTGTCTCAGAGCCCTGTATTCTAGTGGCAAAACACTTTGACAGATCCCTAACTCAATGCCGCAACCTCCTGTCCCAGTGCATCTTGCACTTTGAGCTACAGCCATCTCTGTGTGTTAAGGACCAAGCCAAGAGTCATCTCTGTCTTGACAGGGAGAGATCTGACCAGAGCCACCAGACACTGGGACAATGAGACCCCTACTTGTAACATATATCAGGATTTCATCAGTGAGATGCACCAGATTTTCAACCATCTGGGATGTGCAAGGGAGGCAGTTGATCAGATACTTTGCCTGCATCAAGGCTCATGCTTGGTGTTGGGTTATTTCATGGAATTCAGGACCTTCACAGTTGGAGTGCGTTAGCACTACAGGCCCATTACCATCACAACCTGGTCTGCTGCCACGAACCATGCTTTCAAGGAGTTCAAGAGATGTTTCATCTCTGCTCCCATTCAACACCATCTGATCCCCTCCGAACCTTTTGTGGTAGAGATGGACATATCTGATGTTGGTGCCAAAGCCATCCTTTCCCAGTGGAGACCAGATGGGAAGACATGCCTTGATGCTGGACTGACCACCAGAACCTCATCTATACAACAGACCTGTCAACTGAATCCACATTAGGCTCAATGGGGCCTCTTCTTTGAGCAATTCGTCTTCACTATTTCATACCCACCCTGCTCCAAGAACACTAAGACGGACACCCCATCATGGCAGCTCGACTCAGGGGAAACGGAGATCAACCTTCAGCTCATCATTCCATCCTCACTCCGATTGTCTGGGACCTTGAGAGCCAGATCCGCCAGGCCCTAGAGCACGAGTCTGATCCTGCCGACACAGCTGACAACTGCATTTACGTGCAGGTGGCCAAGTGCTCTCAGGCATTCTAGTTGGCCATGTCCTCTTGACTGTCCAGCCACCCAGGTGTATGACGGACATTGGATTTTCAGTGATGCAGGATGCAATAGCCACCATGATTGCAGATGTATATCAGTTCATCACTGCTAGCCCTCAATGTGCCCTCCAATCAGCAGCCTTCTGGTGTCCTGTAGTCTCCACCGTTCCTTCAGTGCCATGGTCCCCTTTGCCATGGATTTTATCATAGCTTTGCCACCTTCCAATGGGTCCATGGTGATCGTGAAAGTAGCAAAGCAGTTCTCCAGGTCTGCCCACTTCATTGCCCTCCCCGAACATCTGTCAGCTAATGAGAGCGAAGACCTGATTCTCCTCAATGGTTCCCCTCAAGACACTGTGTCTCACTGGAGCCCATAATTTGGCTCCCACTTCTGGTGAGCCTTCTGCTCCCTCCTCAACCCCTCAGTGAGTTTGTTCCCTAACTTATCATCCAGTGACCAATTGTCTCAAAAAGAGCCAATCAGCAAGTAGAGAGGCGTTTGTGGTGCTTCACAGTCTCTGTCGTGGGTAAGTCCCTCTTTGAAGTGTTTCATGGGTACCAACCCCTGTTTTTCACTGTGGAGAAGCCAGCTGTGAAGCTCCCATCCTCCAGGGCCCTGTTTCATCACTGCTGGACTGTTTGGAAGAGGGCACGAAGGGTCATTCTAACTGCCAGCCATGCCCACCATGTCAACTTTGGCAGCGCCCAGCCAGACTACTCTGGCCTGGGGACAGTGTGTGGCTGTCCACCTGAAGTCTGCCTCTGTGCGCTGACTCTCGCAAACTCTCGCCCTGGCTTATTGCTCTCTTCAAGGTGATCCATTAGTCTCTTACTATCTCCAGCTGCCACTATCTCTCAGGATCACATCTATCTTCCACCTGTCTGCCTCAAGCCCATTGTCCATGCATCAGTCTACCCACCTGAGCCTGCACTTCTGGAACCTAGGATGGTGGAAGGTTGTCCATTGTATGCAGTTTGCCAATTCATACATTCACATTATCGTGGGCATGATACACAGAACCTTGTCGACTGGGAAGGGAATGGTCTGGAGTGCCATCCGTTTTCATCTTGGATCCATCACTCATCAAGAAGTTTCACCAGACCCATCCAAATCACCCTGGGCCACCAGGTGCCAGCTATGGTTGAGGGGGGGCCTACCAGGCCTGCACAGGCAGGAACTTCATAGTCCCCACCCAGCTAACAGGAGCCACCTGCCACTCAATTCCAACTCATCACCTGAAGCCTATTTAAACACATCTCTCATGAACAGTCCTGGTACATCCACTGAACCAGCCAGCCTCACCCATTTGCTCCTAGCCTTCAGTTACCTTATTGTATCTGTTCTCTCTTGTTTTGTGGAAACTCAAAACAAGAGTTGGCTTATCATGGCTTATTATTTTGCAGTTTATTAGTGAAGTTTTGTTTACTGCTCTTTCATCTCTGCTGGTCAAGCCTCCACTACATTTCCAAACACTGATTGATAAAAAGAAAATCTCAAATTAAAATGGAAAAGCAGAGTATTCTTTAAATGATGAGAGTTGAAAAGCATCACTGTTCAGATGTAGCTGGGTGTCCTTGTAAGCAATTCATTAAAATTTATCTTGCACATACAGCAAAAAACTAGGAAGGCATATGATATGTTGACTTTCATCGCAAATACATTTGCAAGTGTAAAAATATTTTTGTCACTTTAACAGGGTTCTGATTGATATTGTAAACAGCTTTTTTTATCTCCCTACCGAAGGAAAGGTTTATTTATGATGGATCAACTACAACAAAAGTTCACTAAGTTCACCAAGAGAGTTGCAACTATATGAGCATATCATGCCAGGCTTTTAGGCAGCAATGGTGATTATGTGCTGGGGATCTGGACTGGTGGGAGTTTGTCCTGTGAGAAGAGATTAAACAGACTGAGTCTAAACTTGCCGGAGTTTAGAGAACGATTGTTGATCTCACTGAGATATACAGCATTCTTAAGGCCAATTTATACTTGTGTGTCAAATTTATGCCGTAGGTACGGCGTAGCCACTTACCCTACGCCGAACCCTATGCTGTAGCCGAATGCGCACCGCTCCCAAAATGAAACTAAGCATCGCGGCGACGCAGAGCGCAACAATTGTGATTACTCCGCTTGGTAGCATTGCATTTCCTCCTACGCTGCAATAGCTTCCCATTGGGCGACTGAAGGGCAGGGAAGGAACTCTGGCTGCAATGCTTTCCATAAAGCTTTACAGACCTCCGAAATTATGGAGGACCCATGTGCTTGACGCCAGTTTGTAGCTAGCTACTACAGCCTGTTGACTGAAGCTAAAACTCGAATGGTGATTGCCAGTCTCTGAGTACACTGTGCGTACACTGATGCGAAATAAATCGTTGGAGACGATGAACCAAATCGTCAAATCTACCTGCCGACATCCGAAAATATTTGAAATGCATTTCCTTGTCCATGTCTCTCAGTGGCAGGACAAGCACAGAAAATTCACCCTCCTTAAGTTTCAGTCGCCATTGTTTGAAGTTTGAGTTTCTTCGTGTTGAGTTTCAACACAAAGAAACTCAACACAGTAGCATAGAAACCCCACCACCAACAAGCATTTTGGCGGTGAATCGCAGAGAGACGCAGACACACCAACACACAAGTATAAATGCTCACACGGCGTAGCCCACTTGCGTAGGCTACGGCGTAAGCTAGGATGCACAAGTATAAATCAACCTTTACAGGCTTAAAGGGAAGTTTCAGGAATGACACTTACCTTGGCAGCAATTGCCAAAATTATGGGCCACTGTCTCAAAATAAGGTGTCAGCTATTTATCATTGACACATCTTTGTTCATAAGATATATACATTTAACTTTTAAATGTTTATAGATTGTTAGCATTGTTAGTCACTTCCAGGGCGTTTCATCTGGGATATCTGCACAAGTTAAATGTGGATGAGCTAAATGCAGCTCACTACCTACTAGAATTCTCAGCTCATTATCATTTAATTTCCTGCGCCAATAGTTCCAATAAGATGTTCTTACCTCTTTGAAGACAGCTTAGTGACATCTATATAAAAATAAAGGGAAGCTGAATCTTACATACCAGACTTTAGTAACCAATTTCTTTAAAAAAATTAACAACTTCTAGACTGTTTAAGAAGTTAGAGATTTAGTAAGAAAATGGAGTAATATGATCTGAACCTCTGAGAGAAGGGCAATATTATAGACAAGTCATTTCCTGCAATACATTTGATTTAATTATTTTAAATGACATAAAAGCCTTGCAAAAATGAAAATGACCAAGTAACTTGGAATGTAATGCATTAACAACAGGACGCCTGTCAGGATATCATAAACCATAAAGGCGATTAGTTGGAAGGAAATGGTTTGATTAGTACAGGGGTTCCCAATTATTTTTATGCCATGGACCCCTACCATTAACCAAGGGGTCCATGGACCCCAGGTTAGTATAAGCAAAATAATTTGCATGTTATCTCCAAGTAACTGAACTTAGAAAGAAATTGATCATTTAGTATTGATTTTTTTTAAGGAAAATCAGAATCAATTTAACCTGGAATAAATGTACACTATCAGTGACTATTTCCAAGTGTAAAAGTGCAATTGTGAAATTGCAGTGCATTTCCGGCTACAATGCACATTAATATGCATAAGTTCTTTCCAAAGAACCTAATGACACCAATAGCCACAGATGCCTATATAAACTGGATCTTAGATCGCTAGATAATGATTATCATGAAATCACCTAACTCAATCTGGGATCGTAGCATGTGGTATTCTTGTTCTAAAGCACACATTACTGACAATAGAAGCATCAGCATGGATCACAGGACTCCAAGTCAAATTCTGCAAATCTCCTCTTACGAAGTGATGAATGGCCTAGATCAGCGGTCCCCGACCACCGGGCCGCAGAGCATGCGCTACTGGGCCACGCGGAAACGATATGATTTGGCGATATAAGTCAGCTGCCCCTTTCCTCATTCCATAGTGGTTCTTAGTTCATTAGTCTCACACAAGAATACATACTGTTTCCATGAACACTGTGTGAACACATTCAACACGCTCACCTACCACCCCACCAGCCTCCGGGTCCAACATATTATTCTCCGTAACTTCCGCCACCTCCAATGGGATCCCACCACTAAGCATATCTTTCCCACCCCCCCCCTCTGCATTCCGCAGGGATCGCTCCCTACACAACTCCCTTGTCCATTCGTCCCCCCCATCCCTCCCCACTGATCACCCTCCTGGCACTTATCCGTGTAAGCGGAACAAGTGCTACACATGCCCTTACACTTCCTCCCTTACCACCATTCAGGGCCCCAAACAGTCCTTCCAGGTGAGGCATCACTTCACCTGTGAGTCGACTGGGGTGATATACTGCGTCCGGTGCTCCCGATGTGGCCTTTTATATATTGGTGAGACCCGACGCAGACTGGGAGACCACTTTGCTGAACACCTACGCTCTGTCCGCCAGAGAAAGCAGGATCTCCCAGTGGCCACGCATTTTAATTCCACATTCCATTCCCATTCTGACATGTCTAACCACGGCCTCCTCTACTGTAAAGATGAAGCCACACTCAGGTTGGAGGAACAACACCTTATATTCCGTCTGGGTAGCCTCCAACCTGATGGCATGAACATCGACTTCTCTAACTTCCCGCTAATGCCCCACCTCCACCTCGTACCCCATCTGTTACTTATTTTTATACACACATTCTTTCTCTCACTCTCCTTTTTCTCCCCCTTGCCCATCCTCTGGGTCCCCCCCACCTTGTCTTTCTTCCCGGACCTCCTGTCCCATGATCCTCTCGTATCCCTTTTGCCTATCACCTGTCCAGTTCTTGGCTCCATCCCTCCCCCTCCTGTCTTCTCTTATCATTTTGGATCTCCCCCTCCCCCTCCAACTTTCAAATCCCTTACTCACTCTTCCTTCAGTTAGTCCTGACGAAGGGTCTCGGCCTGAAACGTCGACTGCACCTCTTCCTAGAGATGCTGCCTGGTCTGCTGCATTCACCAGCAATTTTTATGTGTGTTGCTTGAATTTCCAGCATCTGCAGAATTCCTGTTGTTTGCGTTTAAATTCTCCAATGATGTTGCTCCGTTAATGCTGGCAGCTACACTTGATTTATTGGGGCCCCATTGAGAACTACTCTAGCCAATGTCTTTGTATTTCTTTCCATTTGGCCAAAGTTGCTCCACCCTCATTTTCAACCAACTTCATGACACTTTGAGGAGTGCTTGATTTAAATGATCAATCTACAATCTAGCTCACCAAAAGAAGGTGCAATCTAATATCTGACAAGAGCATATAAACAATGTGAATTCAATGGTTTGATATAGTTGGGTATTAAAAAATAACTTTTCATAAGTGCCATAAAATAAAATGGCAGATTTTTAGTGCATAGTGGAAGGTACTGCAAGAATAATGTTGGCTGTCTCATTGTTTGCTGATACATACTTTGTGAGCCAGAGAGTTAAGGGTATATACAGGCAGCTGTAGAAGAACATATACCTTCCAGCAGGGTACCACAATAATATCAAAGGCAGTTCTGCATAAAAATAGAACTATCTGGGAAGTAGAACAGACAGGAGAAATAAACTCAGAGTTTATGTCATCATAGAGAACCACAGATCAAAAAGAAGTTTTTTCTGTCTTTCACAGCAAGTACGAAAGTCACAAAAAAGGGAATGTGAGCATGTAATATGCATGCCGAACATATCAGAAGCAATGTGACTTTCAGAGCTTTCTGAATGATAAGAGCAACAATGACACCAACCTTAAAGAAAGAGATTTTATAGTAGGGCCGGAATCAAATGAAAAACTGAGAAGCAATTTTAATCAGGGAGGATGAATTAGATGTCAAATCAAATGATGAAGAGTCCAAGTGAAACTGCTTGTGTCATATTGTTCACAGATTTGTTCTCTCTACCTAATGAATGATATGCATGTGATATCAGGAGTGCAGCAAAGGTTCACTAACAAGTTTCGTGCAATAGAAATTAACCACTAAGGAAAGATTAGGTGAATTGAGTTTGTTTTTATTTTGCCTCTGGAGCTTCAAAGAAGAAAAGGTAATTGCAATGAAAGTTGTTATGGGGCTTGACAGAGTGCATGTGTTGGTATTTTGTGCTTTAGCTGGCACGTCCAGGAGAAGGAATTACAGTCGGCCAATCAGGACTGAGGGGAAAAAAGTTTCTTTTACACTCAGAGTGCAGTAAATCTTTGGAATTTTTGACCCAGGAAGTTTGTGAAAGTGTAGATGTCGAGAATATTCTAAATAATGATTGATAGGCTGTTAGGTAGTAGTGCAATCAAGGCACATGAGGTTAGAATGGAAACACAGTGCAGAGATGATTGGCAGAGCAAGGATGAGGGCCAGAATGCCCTCCTACTGCTCCCATTGGTTATATTTCTATGTCAATTAAATACCAAAATTAAAAATGGCTGTTGGAAGAGCACAAAGAATAGTTGAAATAAGGGACATAAAAGTCAGGGAGAACTTACAGGAACTCTCCACTACTTGATGGACTGACATACTAGCTGAACAGTAAACTAGATTACTATAAAATTACTTGATTTCTGGTTCACAGAACTTGATCACTGGTCATTAACAATTATCATGTTGCTACCAGGATTGTTAAGCAACTAATGTTCAGTTTAATGTATAAACAGTAATTGCTGTAAACAACCTACAAGTTCTTAGTTTCATGGCTTTAATTAATGAGAGCTGGTGTTTCTGCAAAAAGTAAGAACTGTAAATCAATCAACAAATTATAAAGGTTGTTTATTTCATAATGCATCTCTTTATCCTTAAACATTGTGTCGGGTTTGAGTTTGCTGTTCTAAACTCAAATGGAGACCTTTAGCCCTTTTGGATATAAATACCCGTGAATACTCTCACAAAAGGGAGATTATGCCCAGTCTTCAAAGACTAGTTCACTTCCTTGTTCATTCTCCACAGCGAGTTTAGCTGCCAATACCCACTATCTGAGTGGTGGTCCCCTGTCCCTACCAAGAAGAAGTTACTTCCAGAGAACAAAGTAGTTCAAAACACAGTTTATTTATTTTCAGTGGTACACACTTAAGTCCAAACACTCATAAAATATACTTAAGACTTGCAGAGGATTTATATTTTAAATATTTCCCAAATTACAAACTATTTCAAACCATTTCTAGAATACAAAGCATTTCTAAGAGACAAAGCCTAAGACATCAAGGATTTCCAAAACACAGGGACGATTCTTATAAACTAAAAAGGTGTACCCCTGAGTTGCAGATGAACAAATTGTCCATTGGAGAAATTGAAGCTGAAAGAATGAATTCTAGTTCACCTTATGTTTCTTCCATATTTCTTGATATTTCTTACCCTGTTCCTAATAATCTGAACTGCTCTCTACATTTATATCCTTTTCAGTCACTTGAGTGACTTCACAAGCGTATGATATTTCTTTAGATATCCTTCTTATCATGATTGATCTAAAAGCATCTTGGAGGCATAGAGTAGACTTCCACTTAATGTTCAGAGCTCACAATTAATGCTGTAAAGCTAACTTCCTTGAGTACATAAAACTCCCAACTATAAACACATGAGTTATACTAAATGATATTATCCATCTGGTCTGCAAGTTTCCTTGAACTAAGCAGCTTAGTCAGTTTGGCTGTTTTAAAACAAGCCATTATAAATAACTAATTGTCTTATACTGCATCTTGAGCAGTAATAAAGCAAATGAGCTAGTAGACTGCCTCATGGACAGAGCTTGTAAACAAAGCTGTGTTTTTAACATCGGGATGATTACTGCTTGCTATTTACATTTAAGAACTAAAGACTGACTTCCATTTATGACCAGAAACTGAACAAAGAAATATTAGTTGGAAATTTACTTACAATTATTTGTGATCTTACAAGTGGCAGCTGCTGTGTTTAGAAAGCCAAGATTAGCTAATAACAAGAGACCCACTGGCAAAGAAATGAATATATACCACAACATACAGTACACTGGAAACATATTTATGGAAACTTACTCCTGGAAAATCACTATTTGTACTGCTCAAACCAATTGCAATTAAAAAGTGTCCCTCTGGTATAGTTATTATGTCAAGTCAGTATACATAACATAAAACTTGCTGCCAAGAAAATTCCTTCTCACAAATACCCTGTAAAGGGCACTGTACAGATAAAAACTGTCTTCACTGACAGTGAAGTGACGTTGCATCCATTTCCAGTTTCTTAATGGCTGGTGTAATAGAAAACAACTCCTAACTTTCTATTATGATTTTTCTTTACTATCATAAATATATTCCTGATATAAACATTTTCTCAAGTGGTCCAAACAAAATGGCAGTTTTCAGTTTCTAACAGGGCAACCAACTTTTAATTACCATTTCCCCTTAAACTGATCACTGCAATGGGCTAGTGCTCAAACTGCATTCTTTTCATCACTGAAATTGTGACCAGTTGTGACGTCAGGTAGAGGCTCACAGGTGCCTGAGCTAGTTGATCTTGCTGAGGTCAATGTCATGCACATTAAACAGACTTTTCCTTCAACACACACAAAATGCTGGAAGAACTCAGTATGCCAGGCAGCATCTATGGAAAAGAGTAAACTCTCAACGTTTTAGGCCAAGAGCCTTCAACGGCATATCATTGCATCTTGATGAAGGGTCTCGGACTGAAATGTTGACTGTTTACTCTTTTCCAGAGATGCTGCCTGGCCTGCTGATTTCCTCCAGCATTTTGTCTGTGTTGCTAGGATTTCCATCATCTGCTGATTTCTTAACTTCCTTTATTCATTTTCTTTCGGCTCATAGGAGCAGTAGAGCTGCCTTGGGGATATGCACCATTTCAGGCATTTCTGAAAATGTAGAAGTTCATAGACTATACATGCAGTAGTACTCCTTACACAGACCTCATTCCTAGTGCTTATTGCCTTCCTAAAGCCTGAGAGCATCTCTGCAGCTCATGTTTATCAAGAATATGCCTCCAGTAGATCCTGTTCTGTCCCCATAACCTCCCAGAACATTGCAAAATAATTACTACCTATTATCAATTCATAGAAACTGGGGCAGTATATTTATGATGTTGTCGTCATTGTGGCTATCCCTCGAGGTCGAGGATGATGGTCTTCGTTCTGAAGAAGTGGCCCACAGAGCGAAGACGCCTATGCGTGTATTTAACGTGTACTTGATGTTGCACTCCAAGAAGCACACAATACTTCACAAATCAACCAACTGATGCCAATGGCATGGAAACCACGACGATTGGAGCTGATAGATTTGTTGCAGCCTTCATCTGCCTTCACAGCCATTGAGTTCGAAGTAACTTCATCCACCTGTTTCACCGTTGAGGTCTTGGTTGGATTGTTCTTTGTCAGGGTCCTCACCCTCGACCTTACCGCCATGGGTGACCCTACCAGGAGCATAGCTCCAGGCGGCATTGCCCTCGGGATCACAGGACCACACAAGCTGCTCCACTATGACAAGATGACAATCCACGGAGAAGATTTGTGATAGACATGTATACCTTTGCAGTGCCTACTGCTCAGGTTGCAAATACAAGGCTAAGTGCCAACAACTGCAAGTAACTAAAATAGATTGATCCAAACAGACACAGTTTGGTACTAAAAGCAGAAAGTGTTGAAAAAACTCAGCCAGTCAAGAACGATCTGTGGAAAGAAAAACAACTTACTGCTTTTGTCTCAATGCTAGTGACTGACTGAGTTCTTCCAATATTTGTTTTGTTTTTATTTCAAACTTTGGAATCCATAGCTTTATTTATTCTCCAGTTTAGTATTGGACAGGGACGCCACATAATTCTTGTCTGTGAACTTCACAATATAAGATCGTAATTTTTACGAGACCTTTAAAAGTAATGTAATGGTAACATAAAGCAGATTTAGCATCATTAGAAAGTAGCAAAGCAATTTCCAGACCTTGTGGTATTCCAGAGAGAACATTATTAGATAGATATTTTTTAAAATGCGTCAAGGAATTGATCTGTTATAATTCCAAACTTAATGTGTTTCAACATTCCTTGAATGCAAAGACACATGAAGATAAGTGGAGGGGCAGGAAGCATTGAGGAAGCAGGGTATCTGTAGAAGGACTTTGACCAAGGGTTCCCAACATGGGTCCACTGGCCCCTCAGTTAATGGTAGGGGTCCATGGCATTAAAAAAATTGGGAATTCCTGACACAATTCACAAGAATGATACAAGGAATTAAAGGGTTAACAGATGAGGAGTGCTTAATGGTTTTGGGTCTGTACTTGCTGGAGTTTATAAGAATGAAGGAGAACCTCATTGAAACCTATTGGATGTTGAAAGACCTATATAGAGTAGATGTAGAGAGGATGTTTCCTTTAATGGGGGAATCTAGGACCAGAGAGCACAGCCTCAGAATTGAGGGTCGTCCATTTAGAACAGAGATTATGAATTTTTTTTTAGCCTGAGGGTAGTGAATCCGTGGAATTCACTGCCACAGACAACTGTGTTGACCAAGTCAATGGGTATATTTAAGGCGGAGGTCAATAGGTTCTTGATTAATCAAGGCATCAAAGGTTGTGGGGAGAAGGCAGGAGAAAGGGGTTGAGAGGGATAATATATCACCCATAATGGAATGGTAGACCAGACTGACGAATGGTCTAATTCTGCTCCTCTGTGTTATCGTCTTATGATTTTATGGTCATGTAGAATAAGTATATGTTCAGCCGACATGGCATTTATGTTTGTGTTACACTTGTTTACTAGCAATAGGTAATGGCTAGAGGAATGAAAAAAATAATTGAATTAGGTCACATGAAGTACTTCAAGTTTCTGGTATCGAGATTAATTTCAGTACTATCTTCCAATTTATTTTGTTTTGTTTTAATTTTATGTGAAAGAAGATGCTTTTGAGGGAATAGGATAAATATAATTTTCAAACAAAGCCACTCCACGCACTATTCAGATTGGATGTAGTGGTTTGTGTATACAAGGCATGGTTCTGTCAGTGTATCTTGGAGTGCAGCAATTTCAGCCTACGTGTTCCTGTGAGAGAAGGGGCTTCAATTAGTAGGATAGTGTCTGTGGCATCTCTTTCAGAACTGGTTGACAATCAACAGTGAAGTGAACAGACAGGCAATTCTGCAACCACAGGTGTGAAGCCAGGAAGGTACATTTCCCCCCTTGGTGCCAGATTGAGGATGTCATAGAAAGGTTATGCATTGGTACAAAAGATATAAGTAGAAAAAGGGATGGGGTCCTATAATACCGTTTTCCCACTAAAGATGCTACCTGACCCATTAAGTTTTCCTTGTACAGAGGTTTTATAGTGAAGAGGATGGTCCTGTGCTTCAGAATGATGTTGATCAACTGTTAAGATGGGCACGTCTAAGGTAGCAACACAGATAAAGAGGTGGAGTTAGTGTATGGAATATTTTTTCTTTTTATGTGGGACATAGAGTACATGAGAAAGGAGATTACACTACAAATTTATAAAACACCATTCAGGTACTGTGTACATTGCTGGTGCGTCTCCACAGAAAGGACAAGACTGAACTGTAGAAGGTGCAGAGGAGATTCCGTTACGATGGAGTGAGGAGGGATTGGACACTCTGAGTTTGTTTATGTTGGACCAGAGGAGTCTGAAAGAGAAACAGAATAGAAATATACAAAATTATGAAGAGTGTAGATAAAGTATTAGATGGTAAGTTTGCTCCCCTCATTGCAGTATTAACTAAAACCAAGAGCCAAATGACTGAGAGAGATCTGAGAAAGATCTTTATCATTCAAAGGAGGCTAGGAACCTAGCACACGCTACTTAAAAGAGTGGTGGAGTCAGAGGCTTTCTCAACATTTAAGAAAAATCCAAATGAGCACTTGAATTGACAATGAATAGAAAACTTTCGATCAGACATGGCAAATAGCAGTAGCTTGAATGGATACTTGGCAGTTGCCGTGAAGATAATTAATCAAAAAGCATTATTCTGAACTCTCTGTCTGCAGAATGACTTTTCATTTCCTCTACACTTAACCTTAGCCTTTGCTCCTTACAAATACGCAGTCAATTAAGATGATATTATAGGAGGTTGTTGCATATTGTTGTGACTATTCTATAGCTAGCAAGCCATTCCTAGGCTCGTCCTTGCATGGTTAAGTGTTTTCTTTTATTATTTAGCAAGTTACTGAAGTTGCAAGCTGATAATGAGCCAAAGTGTAACAATGGAGCTAAGTTAACAGGGTAAGTAATTATGTGTCACTTCTATCCATTCAACTGACACGTTTACAAACATGGAGAGGAATAATTCAATGTTAAATCAGATACGGAATAGGCATTGAAAAGGAAAGAGATTTGAAACTAGGAGTGAAGCGATAAAAGTAAATGGGAGATAATAAACATTTAAAACCATACGGATTACAGACTGAAGGGATGAATCTTCATGCTTAACTTTCTGTCTTGATAAATTGATTAGTAATTATTGACGATTATCAAATTGTTAAAAAATATTCGGACTTGAAATAATATATTTGACTTTCCATGACAAGGAAAGTTACCTTATTTACCAAGCAGGTTCAGTGACATTATAGGATTTTAAGTATTTCAGTAGTGACGAGGAAATAAAATTGTGGCAAACTATGGCAGAATATAAACAACTATTTCATTAATGTTGACAATTGTTATTGTGAAATAATGGCAATATAAAGTAATTTAATTCTGTAGATTTATGACAATTTTACAAATCGCTGAATTGCAAATAAAGCCTGGCATTTTTTATTTTCTACTTGTGTACTTGTTCTCTTAAATTAGTGAGTACACTTCAAAAATACTTCATTGAATCTGATGCACTTTAAAGCTTTCTCACATCATAAAGTTTGGTTTATTAATGCATTTCTCCCTGCTTTGTAGAAGTTGTAAACATACAAAACTACAGTGCCAAAGTCATCAAGACAAAGCCTGCCTGAAAATTAATGGTCAACACACAAAGGCTGATATTGCATTTTGATTGCCTTAGCTATTCAAGCTGATGTATTAAAAGTACAAGTGACATGAAGGCAAAAGAGAAGGAAAGATAAGTGGTATACTCACTTGGAGCTAATCATGGCCTCTAACCTGAAGGGCCAATCACCTCACTCTATACAGTAAGTTCTTCTCAATAAGAAGGTTTAATGAGAATATTTTTGGCTGTTTTTGTTATGAAATTGTGTCAGAACCCAGAATAACCCTGAGCAGCTCAGAGGATCAGCAGCACTGGAGAAAAACTCTGGATCAGTTGTTTAGTTATTGTTATTATTTCTATCTTTTTGTATTTGCAGTTTGTTGTCTTTTGCACAACTGATTGAATGCCAATGTTGGTGTAGTCTTTCATTGATTCTGTGAAATAAATGGTCATTATTCTATTATGGATTTCTTGAGTATGCCTGCAAGAAAATTCATCTCTGTGTTGTATATGGTGACATATATCTATACTTTGATAATAAATTAACTTTGAACTTTGAACCTAAGAATGGAAGAGCATAGGATGCAGAAAAGCATACAAGCTCAACTTTGAACTTTCTGTTCATTAGGTCATCTGGATGTGGTCTTAGGCCACATCTCCATTTGCTGAGCCCCATCTGAACCCAATAATCTTTTATATACTTCATAGCAGAATATTAGAACTAGAAGCAGGAGCAGATTCATACAAAATTCCAACTCAGTCAGCAAATTAAGCATCCTCAGATGAGTCATTTATGATTCAAACTTTCTTTTTTTTCCTGAGGTAGTACTTTTAAATTGATGCTTCTACTGTGGATCTGAGAAAACAGATGAAACCACAGTGGAAACTGCAGACTCTCACACAGGTGAGGCAGGAAGTGAGTAAGTGCATAAGCTGTTTATGAAGTGTTGTGCCCTAATGACATTTATTCATGACAGCACATTCCAGTCACTCACTATTCTGTGTGGAAAAACTGGTCCTACACATCACCTTTGAATTTACCGCTCTAACCTTAAATGCCTGCCCTCTACCTCTCATCATCTTTGGACCATAACATTACATTACACTTAACCACTCCTCCTGTATTTTTTATTGCAGCTCTCACCATCTGAATGCACTGTCATATCAGAATATTGTTGCAGTGACTTCCATGCAGCAGACAAACATGATAGCTTAACTGAAGGAGAGAAAACTAGCAGAAGGAGCTCAGATGGTTCATCTTGAGTGTTCAGAAGTGAGCATCAGCCCCAGGACAGAGTGATTGGAAATGCTGGAGGCAATGTTGGAATTTTCACTAAGGTTGGAAGAAGTGAGTTTGGTGTGGAGGCTCCCGACATGAATTGAGCCTCAAAGCTTCTTGCGATCCTGGTTGTGGGGTGATACACCTTTGCTTGATCCATTAAATCAAATTATTCATATAGTATTAGCTGCCAAACATCTCAGGCATCAAACTCAAGTTAAAATGAAGCCAATTATGTCATCAGACTCTACCACCGAAAAAGTATTTTTTTTTTGCTTACAACATCTGTGTTTTTTAATTTTTCTTATAGTTGACATCAATATTATCCATGAACTGAAGTAACTTGCCTCAGAATTCCACTTAAGTCACTTTTTTTTTCAAGAAATCACTTAGTCTGTACAGTATAGCAGTAAATACACTTCACAACTGGAAATTGTGATGTGAATTAATATTCAGATGTTTTGTGTCTAAAATGATTAATGTTCTTTAAACAGCCGGTCTGGGGAAGAAAGGCTGCAAAAAAAATTGTAAGAAAAAATGCTTTGGAGTTGTTTTTTGGTGGGGAAGTTGGAGATGGTGGTGGGAAGGAAGCTGATAAACAGCATAAACTTCAAAACCTCATTTGAGACCTTTGAATTCATTCAAAAATGTTTTGACCGCTGAGAGGGAAAGGTTAAAGCTACTACTGGGGTTTGTCCTGCTGATTAAAGGTTAGGAGTTATTACATGGAAGGCAGAGATGAGTAGTTGATATTTGAATCCCTGACTGAAGGCCTGTGATCGGTGTCTTGTCCTTTGTTGTTTGTCATCTATATCAATGATCTGGATGATAAAGTGGTTAATTGTATCAGCAAATTTGTGGATGACACCAAGTTTAGGGGTGTAGTGGACAATGAAGAAGGCTATACCTTGCAGAGGGATCTTCATCAGATGGAAAATTGGACTGCAAAATGGCAGATGGAATATAATGCAGACAAGTGTGATATTTTGCATTTCAGTAGAAACAACCAGGGTAGGTCTTACACAGGCACTGGGGAGTGTGGTAGAACAATGGGGTCTGGGAATGCAGGGCCATAATTCATTGAAAGTGGCATCACAGGTAGATAGGGTTGTAAAGAAAGCTTTCAGCACATTGACCTTCTTAAATCAATGTATTGAGTACAGGAGAAGGGATGTTATGTTGAAGTTGTATAAGTCATTGGTGAAGAGTATTGTGTGCAGTTTTGGTCACCTACCTACAGGTAGGATGTAAACTAGGTTGAAAGAGTACAGAGAAAATTTACAAGGTTGTTGCTGGGTCTGGAGGACCTGAAATACAAGGAAAGATTGAATAGGTTAATCTGCGTTGTTTGGAACATAGAAGATTGAAAGGTGATTTGATAGAAGTATACAAAATTATGAGGGGTATAGATAGGGTACATTCAAGCAGGCTTTTTCCATAGATGTTGAGTGGGACAACAACCAGAGGTCATGGCTTAAGAAAAAAAGGTGGAAAAGTTTAAGAGTAACATGAGAGGAAACTTTTTCACTCAGAGGGTCGTGATAGTGTGGCGCATGCAAGATCGATTTTAATATTTAAGAGAAGTTTGGATAGGTACATGGGAAGGAAGGCTATCGTCCCAGTGCAGGTTGGTGGGAGTAGGCAGTTTAAATGGCTTCAGCATGGATCACATGGGCCAAAGGGCCTACTTCTGTGTTGTACTTCTCTTTGACTCTATGGGGATTGCAAATACGTTTTCATGAAAGCATTCAGACAAAATAAATGCATATCCAAAGAGGTAATGGGTTATTCACAAGAAAGTGCATTTAATCTACTGACATGTTGAGACATTAAACTATTGGTGCGAACTGACTGTGACAATGCTACATCAGATTGTATTAAGTGATCCATGAAATGAAAGTTACTGAACTTACTATCAGGACTCACCTATATCCCGAACGGAAGATGGCTGGATTGACTGAGAACCCAATAAATATATCAGATGCCTGTCAACTGCACAGTCACTGAGGCAATCTAGCATGGTGATGCTGAAAAGTGGAAACTTCAGCCTGCATGTCAGGGCCATTCAGAGATCCAGGTCTATCAAGAATCGTCAACGCATCTGTATGATTAGATGACAAAGAAGCCTTTGGCTGAGTGAAAAACTTTTCCGGGGTCTCGAGCTCAGTCTGGGAATCCAGGAGATGAGAGCTTCTTGGAGGGAATAACTTACAAATAAAAAATGGCAAAATAGATGTTTCTTCAAAATAAGAGCCAATTAAATGATGTCAGAGCCTTATCTTTTTCTAATGTGGGTTCTAATTATGAGACTATTACGCATCCCTATGTAAAAGACAAAGGTGAAAGACATTAATGGTTTCCATGGAAACATCTGTGAAATCAAGTAGTTGACATCATCAGTATATACGAGCTGATCTTATGACTTCACCTTGCACATGCAAATGTGTACATGTGCCAAGTGTTTTCAAACCAATCCCCATCAAGCATTTTTATTTTAAAACACTAATGTATACATTTATCTTGGGCCCTCATGGCATCAGCTTACTCTTTTCAATTCCATGATAATGTTTATTTTAAAGAATGTGTCAGTTTGTTTTATATCCAAGCTGAATAGTTCTT
The DNA here is from genome assembly GCF_963921235.1 of Mobula hypostoma. NCBI lineage: Eukaryota > Metazoa > Chordata > Chondrichthyes > Myliobatiformes > Myliobatidae > Mobula > Mobula hypostoma. The sequence continues at coordinate 34,404,133 of NC_086117.1, forward strand.
GTATTTGTTTATCCTCCATCAAAAGTTATCAAGAAGGCAGATCCCCATCAGCAGGGGTTCTCAATCTGGGGTCCACAGACCCCTTAGTTAACAGTAGGGGTCCATGGCATATGAAAGGTTGGGAACATCTGCTCATAATCCAGCCAGACTATCTTTTTGCAGCTATCAGCAGGCAGGCGGTACAGAAGCCTGAAGTCCTACACTATCAGGTTCACAGACAGGTACTTCCCTTTAATCATTCAGGTTCTTGCAACAGCCTGCACAACTCAAATCACTACCTCACCAAGGCATAATTATGACCACCATAAACTATAACTGATTTTGATGTAATTGGGTTCCTTTCAGTATGATTTTGTTTTTTTTTCTTGTGCATATTGTCTCCAATGACATATGCTTGTAACGCTGCTGCAAGTATGATTTTAATTTTACCTGTGCAAGGTGTGCAGATGCAGGAAATCTGAAACAACACCAGAAAATGCTGAAAACACAGAAGTAATAACATCTGTGGAAGGAGGAAGAGTTAATATTTTAAGATGGAGATTCTTCATCACAACTGGTTTATGCCAGTTTTGAGAAAGGGTGAGTTAGTGTTGTTATACTGTAGAGATCAAGACCATGCACATACCAATGCAGGGCATTAAGCATGCCTCTCAAGATGCAATGCTAATGATCCCTGAAGAAACATTGGAAGAGAAGAACTGAGAATTTATGTCACAGAGCAGCTGTGGAAAGGGGAAGAAAATTAATGTTTCAGGTTGTAGACCTTCATCAGAGTCAACAGTATACCCTTCTTTCAGACGCTTGCTGTGTTGCAAAAAGATCCTAAAATTTTTTGAAGCAGATCACTGATGCCCTTCAACAATCTCAATAAAACCATCATTCTCATCATCAGTATGTAACATTAATAAGCCCACAAGGTACAGGAGCAGAACTAGGCCTGTTACCCCATTAAGTTTTCTCTCAACCCATTCACCTGTCTTCTACACACAACCTAAACTACTTAAAAATTGAAAACCAATCAATCTTAGCCTTAAAAACGCTCAATGACTTGGCTTCTAACAACATGGCAACAAATTTCACAGATTTATTTCCCTCTGGCTGAAGAAATTTCTCCTTAGTTCATTTCTCAAAGGACATCCCTTTACTTCGAGGCTCTGCACTTAGATCCTAGACTCCCATATGAATGGAAACATCCTCTCCATACCCACTCTATCCATGCCATGCAGTGTTTGATAAGTTTCAATAAAATCCACCTCAGAGTTATAGAGAGGTAAAGCAAAACAAACCCATAATTTTCAGCCCATCAGTTCCATGCCAACAATAAAGCACTCATTTCTTGCGCTAACCTTAACTATCCATTTCATGCTTTTCACATTATCATAAACTCATCACAGATTCTACCAGTCTCTCACTCTCCCTCTTTCACACACACACACATTAATAGCAATTGCCTAGTAACCTGTACATCTTTGGTATGTAGGGTGTCGGGGTGGTGTGGAAATAAGAACTCCCGGAGAAATCTATGTGATCAGAAGGGGGAAAAAAAGGAGATTCCTCATAGATAGCACTAGTCAGGATGAAATGTGGGCCACTAGAGCTTTAAGGTTGGAGATCTGAGATACAAGATTCAGAAGATGCTGGAAATCTTGAAAAGCACACAATAAGTGCTGGAGAAACTCAATAGGAGGAATCAATGCAGAGAACTTTTTGGCAGTGATCGATCACCAGGACTCTCCCTGCTGCACTTCTGTCTTGCCCATCTTAACTAATGCATTGAGATAAAGTAGATATATAACCAAAGCATTTCTGGTTTATTTATAAACAACACATAATCAATTTACACATTGAGACCTCTGAGTTGTTGATATGCACTGCCTGTGTGTGAGAATATTACGTTGTTGGAAATTGGCACGTTGCACAACTCTCACATCCACTCAAGTTCACAGTATGATTTAGGGAGAAAACAGTTTGACCTTACGTAAAGATATGTTATAGGATGAGATGACAGGGTGAGGAAGTTGATGTGTGGAGAGATGGTGTGGAAGGAGCATTTACAGAGATGGTGATTGTGGAAGGAGATAAAATGGTTGTTGGGGGTGTGCAAATACAGAAAATGGAATTATTGTAGAAGACTGGGTGAGCAATGGCTAGAGAAAGACATGCACATCAGACACTGGGGATCAGCCAAACTGTGGGAGGGAGGCTCACTTTATCAGCTAATGAAAACAGTCCAAGCTTCCTAGCCCTCTGCCCACTTCCGGGAGAAGGACATCTTTCTTCAGTTGACAGTCTTCCTGACTCCTAGGAACTGTGGACCACAGCCATTAAATTTAAGTAGTGGCAGAAGCTAATGTCATAATGCAGTCAAATCGTTGATAGCTCCTTTGAGACATAGTCTATAATTCCCAACCTGCCACGGTTAATTCTGTGGGAACTGGAATTCAAACTTTAACCAATTAAGTTCCCTTTGTTGCCTGATATGGGTGATATGGGTGAATGGCTTACTTCTCAGATCCCCCTTCTCTCATCATGTCTAGATGGAAGAATGGTAAGGAAGCCAAATACATTTAGATAAAGAAGAAGTTTAAATTAATTTCCTAAAGTACATTTCCTTAAACAGAAGGAAAATACAAATGCATTTATTTCAGTTTCTTGTACAATTATTTGTTCTCATTACAATAACTGTTATTTTAATAATTGTGGTCATTTGCCCATTTTCTTTGTACATAACATTAATGTCATCCTAAGTTGAGAAGGTTGCCCTTCAACAAATGGCTGAAGAAGTTACATCTGAATTCTTCTGAGTCAGGAGACTGAGGGGTGATCTCATTGAAACAAAAGATTCTAAGAAGGTATGGCTAGTTGCAATGCAAGAAAATGATCATTACTGAAAACATATGCAATGGAATATTTTCTTGCAGATGGTGGTGAAGCTTTGGAATTCTCTACTTCAGAGGTTTATAAAGGTTATATTATTAAAGGCATTTAGAGGAGCTTTTTCTTTGAAAGATGACACAATTGAGGACTATGGAAATAGGCACAGAAGAGGAAATGAGACTGGGAGCAGTTAGCCATGATCATGTTGAATGGTAAAGCAGGTTTGAGGGTCCAGATGGTTTACGCCCATTTTCCTGTGTTCTTTTGTTCTTCCAGAAACTTGGTCACAGTAAGAGTCCTGTCCATACCACACCCTTGTAATTATTATGTCAATAACATCAATTGAAATCAAAATCAGAAAAGATGTAAAATAAGTAATTCTTGTTCTTTTATGCAATTGAGATGCAACTGGAGATGCAAACTATGTTCTTATGTAAAAGCTATGATTTAGAATTGTGTCCGTTGTGGCAAATATATCACAATGTTAACTTCTTCAGCTCTGGTAATCAACCGTTGTGTTGTTACATACAGTGCCTCGTAAGAGTATTCAGTCACAAACCCTTTGTTCACGTAAATGAGTATTACAACCTGGGATTTTGATAAATTTAACTGAGAATATTTATTTGTGAATTATGTGCTCCTTTTTTTTTCCAAAGTAGAACCCAAAAACCAGAGAAAATTGCAAAGCATTAAAAACTAAAAGTTTAATAACTGAAATGTCAGCAGTTCAAATGCAGTTCTCACAGCTATTACAGCCAGTAGTCCTTTTTGAGTATATCTCCATTAGCTTTGCACAATGTGGTGGATCAAGATTTGCCCATTCCTCCTTGCAAAATTGATCCAGCTGTGCTGGGTAGTTGCAGAGTGGTGCTGGCCGGCAATCTTGAGTTCTTGCCAGAGATATTTGATCGGGTTATGGTCAGGACTCTGACTGGGCCACTCAAGTACATCAACTTTCATTATTTGAAGCCACTCCATGGTTGCTCTCGCAATGATCTTCGGGTTATTATCCTGTTGAAAGACAAGCTTCCTCCCCAGTTTAAGCTTTTTGGCAGAGACTCCTAAATTTTCATCCAGTATTTCTCTGTATTTAGCAACGTTCATTTTACCATTAATCCAGACAGGATTATCAGTCTCTGCTGCTGAAAAGCATCCCAATAGCATGATGCTATCTCACTATACTTTACAGTAGAGATGGAGTTACCTGGCTGATGCACAGAACCATTTAATGTTGAGGTCAAACACTTCCGACCACAAGACATACTCGCACATCTTTACAGTCTCTTCTAAGTGGTGCTTTGTTAAGTCTTCATGGGCAAGGATATGCGTTTTGTTTAGCTAAGGCTTCTTCCTTTCCACTCTTCCATAAATACCATTTTTGTGCAAGGCCTCAGAGATTGTGGAATCGGGGACTTCATTTCCAAAATTGCAGCCACAGACTTCAGCAGCTCACTTTAAGTGGACTGTTAGCATCACAGTCGCCTCGTTTACAAGTGGCATTCTTCTCTGATGACTAAGTTCAAAGAGGTGGCCTGACCTAAATGTGGTTGTGGTTACATATTTTTTCCACAATGGACTGCACTGAGCTCCAAGGTACTGTATGGTCAGTGCTACTGAGATGACTTTGTACCCTTCCCCAGATCTGTGCCTCTCTATTATCAGTTCCTTTACTTTCTTGAATGCCTTTTTGTCTTCATTTTGGTTTGGTCTGTTGAAAATCTACCATACTGTTGTACCTTATGGAGAAAGGGGTAATTTATTCTGATAAATTCATTGAAAACAGGTAATTCTTCATCAAAAAATTCTACAACAAAAAATAGGTGAGTTGATAAAGGTAATGTACAGTATTGGTAATTACAAAGGGAATAGATACTTTTGCAGCCTCACAGTTTTGGGTTTTGATTTTTTGTAAATTGTTGACAGGTCTTAGAATTTTTTTTCTCATCTGACATGGTGCACAATGCCTTTTGGATTAGCTCAAATATATAGCTTCAATATAGTTTAAATTTAGAAAATGAGACAGTAAAATGTGAAAGTTGTTTTGGGAGTAGTATACTTTTTCAAGGCACTGTTTCTGTCAACAGTCAGGCATTGGGGAGTTTTTAATTACCATTTGCATATCAATAACTGCATCATCCATAGTTTGTGCTGAAACAACTGAGGGTTGCCCTACAATCATCATTGATGGTCCAACCTGCTCTCTTTCTCCATTGCAATTATCACGTCTTGTCAGTCTGCTGGGAGCCAGATCAGCGGCATTCAATTTTAGTGACCAAGAAAGTTACAAGAGATCCAGAAAGCCACTTCATGGGCAGTGGCAATTCTGGACTAAACTTGAATCAATGAAAGATGCTTGACAGTGTGGCAGAGCTTGAATATTTTCACCTTTTTTAAAGTTAGATTAAGTCATTTAGGTGACGGTAAGGCTTTGTTTCCAGATGAGCTCAACACCTTCTATGCTTGTTTTGACTGTCAAAACATGGAGAAATGATCACGAATTCCACATTCCCCGATGATCCTATGATCCTAGGAGGAGGAGAAGGTGGCGGCGTGACGCAGTGCGCGTGGTCTCTCCAGCGATGAATATCTATTTTCTGTCAAGTAGGATGCCGTGCACAATTCTGATTTGATGGAGGCAGACGTGAGAGCATGGAAGAACATCTGGTGAAACTTCTGAAATGCCTGTTTCGCTGCCGCTGCTACTGTGTGATCCAAAATCTCCGGAGGGGAAGGCCCCGAATCCTCGGCTTTGTGTGTTGCTCGGCGGCCAGGGCGGGGTCGAAGCGCTCGGCAGAGATAGTGCTCTGTGCTCGGTGTCGGAGGGCTGGTCGGAGGCTCGAAATTTTCGGACGGACTCAGAGTCAGACTGTGGTCGGGTGCTTCCAGGATGCTGCATCGGCAAGTTTGCGGCTCTTGAAGCTCATGGCATGGAGAGTTTCTCCCTTCTACTGCCTGCGTGAGATGTTGGGGCTATGGGACTTTGAGACTTTTTTTTTACCGTGCCCATGGTCTGCTCTTATCAAATTATGGTATTACTCTACATTGTTGTAACTATATGTTATAATTATGTGATTTTTGTCAGTTTTAGTCTTGATCTGTCTTGTGTTTCTGTGATATCATACTGGAGGAATATTGTATTATTTTTTAATACATGAATTTCTAAATGACAATAAATGAGGACTGAGTGTATCCATAATCTAATCTAAAAAATTTCAGTCTCTGACGCTGACATGTGAGCAGCTTTCAAGAGGGTGAGCCCATGAAAAGCATTCGGGCCAGATGGAGTACTAATGACCTGTGCTGATAAACAGGCTGAAGTGTTCTCTGAGTTCTTTAACCACTCTCTTTGGCAGTATCTGGTACCCACTTGCTTCAATCTGGCTTCAATTATTCCAATGCCCAAGAAGATCTGCCTCAATGACTATCGTCCAGCAGCAGATGCCATCTCATTAGCTCTTCACCCAACCCTGGAACATCTGGACAGCAAAGATGCATACTTCAGGATGCTCTTTCTTGACTCTAGCTCAGCATTCAGTACCATCATCCCCTCAAAAACTAATCAATGAGGGTCCAAGTCCTTGACCTCAATATCTCCGAGTGCTATTGCACCCTGGACTTCCTCACTCGCAGACCCCGGTTGTTCAAATTGACAGTAACATCTCCTCCACTATCTCCGTCAGCACAGATGCACCAGAAGGCTGTGTGCTTAGTCCCAAGTGAGGATAATGTCACTTAACTTTATGCCCCATCATTTATATTGTCCCACAACCAATCGACTCACTTTCAAGGACTCTTCAACTCATGTTCTCAATGTTGATTGCTCACCTATTTATTTGTTGTTGTTATTATTATTACTGCCTTTATGTATTTGCACAGTTTGTTGTCTTCTGCACTCTGGTTGAACATCCAAGTTGTGGGCAATGTTTTTTTAATTCTGTTTTGGTTATGATTCTCAAGATTTACTGAGTATGCATACAAGGGAATGAATCTTCGGGTTATATATCGTGACATATATGTACTTTGCTAATAAATTTACTTTGAACTTTGGTTTTGGACTTCTTGTGAATTTCTTTCAGTGTTTTCAAGCTTTTTCAGGGTTGGCGTTAGACTGTTGCAGAGTAAAGGTGTGAGTCCACAGGATTTGAACAAGAGTAACCAACCAGTGATCTGTGGAACTCCATAGAGATATTGCTTCTGAGTAAATGAAAGAACAATGCAAAGCAATCCAAGTTGTTGGGATTGACTCAAAGGTTGCAGTGGTGCACCCACTTCAGTGTTCAATTCTATGTTCATTAAATAAATATAATTACCTCAGTCCACACTGGACCCAATGACAAAGTGTTGAGGACTAATGGTTGCATCAATACCTATGTTCCCAATTCATGCTTGCAGTTTCTGGACCAAGTTGGCCACTCTCTTTATGTTAAGCTTCTGGACTATCTGCAGGAAATTTAAAATCTACAATATGACTCGTTGAAGTTGGACTTAAAATATACTTTTCTTTAAGTTTGTTGAGAGCATTCTGCACTTATGTGAACATAGCAGATATTAATTCAAGCAAGATCCAGTCTTCAATTCTTATTGTGAATTGCAAGCGGTAAATTAATGTTTATCTTGCTCATAGACCAAGATTTGATATGCATCAGCCAAATGTTAACGATGGGGATGTGTTTAATGGCCTACATCAAACCAAATAACATGGCTAAGTTATTTGCATCATTGTGACTGAATTTAAGCGGGTAGATCAGGCTGATGTTGTCGCTTAGCATATCAAACATGATTACAGGTATAGTTGCAATCAATAGCTGCTAGTGTACTCTGGCATCTGGCTCTCTGTCTTCAGAAAGTTTCAGAATATCTGTGTCAGCAGAGGTGTTAGGACATTCTGAAGTGTTACCCCTGTAGGTATGTAATTCAAAGGAAGGATTGTCACACCAAAATATTGAAGAAAATGATGATATTGCAATTTTGAAATACTATTGAATCTCCCGCTGTTATCTTTGGGCTTAAGGGTATAAAAATGTGATGTACTTCTGGGTTTGTGATCCTCTACCGAAAGTGTCACCAAGAGAAAGGCTGTTTGTTGTGATGAAAAAAGACTTTCATACCTTCAACTTCAGTGACTCTCCTCTGACTTCGATCACAGTCACAATATTGAAGCTAATGAACCCTCTTACAGAGATGAATCAATAATAAGCTATTGCTTCTCTTCAGTTATGTTATGCTTTTCTGCACTAGCGGGAAGGACGGCAGAGCAGCAGTGGCTGGAGTTTATGCAAGATGTGAGGAAGGTGCAAGACAGATATATTCCAAAAAAGAAGAAATTTTCTAATGGAAAAAGGATGCAACCGTGGCTGACAAGAGAAGTCAAAGCCAAAGTTAAAACAAAGGAGAGGGCATACGAGGAAGCAAAAATTAGTGGGAAGACAGAGGATTGGGAAGTTTTTAAAAGCTTACAAAAGAAAACTAAGAAGGTCATTAAGAGGGGAAAGATGAACTATGAAAGGAAGCTAGCAAATAATACCAAAGAGGATACTAAAAGCTTTTTCAAGTATATAAAGAGTAAAAGACAGGTGAGAGTAGATATAGGACAGGTGAGAGTAGATATAGAAAATGAGCTGGAGAAATTGTAATGGGAGATAAGGAGATGGCGGAGGAACTGAACAAGTATTTTGCATCAGGCTTCACTGAGGAAGACATCAGCAGTATACTGGACACTCAAGAGTGGCAGGGAAGAGAAGTGTGCGCAGTCACAATTATGACAGAAAAAGTACTCGGAAAGCTAAATAGTCTAAGGTTAGATAAATCTCCCAGACCAGATGGAATGCACCCTTGTGTTCTGAAGGAAATAGCTGTGGAGATTGCGGAGGCATCTTTCAAAAGTCAATAGATTCTGGCATGGTTCTGGAGGACAGGAAGATTGCAAATGTCACTCCGCTATTTAAGAAGGGGGCAAGGAAGCGAAAAGAAAATTATAGACCTGTTAGCTTGACATCGTTGGTTGGGAAGTTGTTGGAGTCGATTGTCAAGGATGAGGTTACAGAGTACCTGTAGGCATATGACAAGATAGGCAGAACTCAGCATGGTTTCCTGAAAGGAAAATCCTGCCTGACAAACCTGTTGCAATTTTTTGAGGAAATTACAAGTAGGTGAGACAAGGGAGATGCAGTGAATGTTGTATATTTGCAGTTTCAGAAGGCCTTTGACAAGGTGCCACACATGAGGCTGCTTAACAAGAGGCCATAGAATTATGGGAAAGTTACATATGTGGATAGAGCGTTGGCTGATTGGCAGGAAACAGAGTGGGAGTAAAGAGATTCTATTCTGGTTGGCTGCCAGTTACCAGTGGTGTTCCACAGGGGTCCGTGTTGGGGCCACTTCTTTTTATGTTGTACATCAATGGTTTGGATTACGGAATAGACGGATTTGTGGCTAAGTTTGCTGATGATACGAAGATAGGTGGAGGGGCCAATAGTGCTGAGGAAACAGAGTCAGCAGAGAGACTTGGATAGATTGGGAGAATGGGCAACAAGTGGCAAATGAAATACAATGTTGGAAAGTGTATGGTTATGCACTTTGGCAGAAGAAGTAAATGGACAGACTATTATTTAAATGGGGAGAGAATTCAAAGTTCTGAGATGCAATGGGACTTGGGAGTCCTCGTACAGGATACCCTTAATGTTAACCTCTGGGTTGAGTCAATGGTGAAGAAGGCAAATGCAATGTTGGCATTCATTTCTAGAGGAATAGAGTATAGGAGCAGAGATGTGATGTTGAGGCTCTATAAGGCACTAGTAAGACCTCACTTGGAGTACTGTGGGCAGTTTTGGGCTCCTTATTTAAGAAAGGATGTGCTGATGTTGGAGAGGGTTCAGAGAAGATTCACTAGACTGATTCCAGGAATGAGAGGGTTAACATATGAGGAACGTTTGTCTGCTCTTGGACTGTACTCCTTGGAGTTTAGAAGAATGAGGGGGTCCTCATAGAAACATTTCGAATGTTGAAAGGTATGGACATAGTGGATGTGGCAAAATTGTTTCCCATGGTCAGGGAGTCTAGTACGAGAGGGCATGTCTTAAGGATTGATGGGTGCCCGTTCAGAACAGAGATGCAAAGAAATTACTTTAGCTAGGGGGTGGTGAATCTGTGGAATTTGTTGTCATGGACAGCAGTGGAGGTCAACTCATTGGGTGTATTAAAGGCAGAGATTGATAGATATCTGAGCAGACAGGACATCAAAGGTTATGGTGAGAAGGCAGGAGAGTGGAACTAAATGGGTGAATGGATCAGCTCATGATAAAATGGCGGAGCAGACTCGATTGGCCGAATGGCTGACTTCTGCTCCTTTGTCTTATGGTCTTATGGTCTTATGGTCTTAAAATCAAAATCCACCCCATTCCTTTTGAAGGCAATCATAACATTGATATAGTTCTCCCTATGCAAAGTGGGAAATGGTGTGAGAAGCTGGCAGTAATGTATATCAGTGGTCCCCAACCACCGGGCCACAAAACATGTGCTACTGGGCTGTGAGGAAACAATATGAGTCAGCAGCACCTTTCCTCATTCCCTGTCACGCACTGTTGAACTTGAACATAGGGTTGCCAACTGTCCCGTATTTGCCGGGACATCCTGTATATTGGGCTAAATTGGTTTGTCCCGTATTTCCCCCCGCTAAGGCAGAGCATTCCTATGAAACCTTTTGTGCCGAAATGGAGTGAAGTGAAGGAGCAATTACCATTAATTTATATGGGAAACATTTCTGAGCATTCCCAGACCCAAAAAATAACCTAACAAATCATACCAAATAAGACATAAAACCGAAAATAAATAACACTAGCATGGAGTCAAAGCAGGAATGATATGATAAATACACAGCCTATATAAAGTAGAAATAATGTATGTACAGTATAGTCGGGAAGATGAAGGTAAAACCGATTTGTGGGGAAAAAATTGGCATGTACGCGCATGGGCACACAGGTGCCCGCTCAAGGCTTCATGGTCATGGTAGTCTTTCCTGGGGGAAAGTGTCCCGGGATTTGACTGCTACTTTTGTCCCTTATTTGGGAGTGAGAAGGTTGGCAACCCTAACTGTAAAAGACATGTTGAGGTGAGTGTAACCCTACTTGAACACCCCCCTACCCCGGTCGGCCTGTCAGCAAGAATATTGTCAATATTAAACCGGTCCGCAGTGCAAAAAAGGTTGGGGACCTCTGATGTATATGATTCTTCCTGATATAATATCCAAATCTTTCTTTTTCATTAACTTCAAGAAACAAAAATGATTTCTAGTCGGGATTCAACAGGCCAAATTGTTATTTAACAATCCCCCCATGCAAAACCCTCTCAGGCTGTGATATAAGGTCTGTAATTAATATAATTACAGTAGCTGCGGGATAAAGTGCATTATTTGTGTCAGCATTATTGCCCAAGTGGGAACTGGCAGTTAGTCAACCATTGCAGGCTTTATATTCTCACATGGAGACAAAAATCTTGTAAAGTCAACAGTTACCTAAATGTCAAGGTAATCAGATAATTGTGTGTTCTTAATCAACTAAAGGTTCTAGCTCCTTAACCTGTTAAGTGTGGTAGTCACATATATAAAATCTACTTTATTTGAAAGTTTTGCTTTTTGCCTTAAGCATTGCATGTTGGAAGAAGTTACACGCTCTGAAGAAAGCACAGAGAACCGAACTCCTACACATCTGACATTGTACCACAAGTTGGTTTATGATGTTAGTCATGCCATGGGCAGAACAGTAGCATAGTGGATAGTGTGACACTATTACAGCTCAGGGCACTCCAGAGTCCAGAGTTCAATTCCAGCATTGTCTTTAAGCTGCTTGTCCATCCTCCCCATGGAATGCATGGTACTCTGCTTTTCTCCCACTTTCCAATGACATATTGATTACTAGGTTAATTGGTCATTGTAAATTGTTCTGTGATTAGGCTAGGATTAATTTGATGGCTTGCTGGGTAGCATGGCTCAAAGGGCCAGTAGGGCCTATTCCATGCAGCATCCCTAAAATAAACTTTTTAATTAACCATGTTAATACAAAAAGTGTATTCTGTATCTTCAGGCAGATATTTAGAGATGTATAATGCATAAACAGGAAAAATAAGCAGATTACTCATCATTTTTGTTGTCACCTTAAAACAAGTGAAGCTTAGAACCAATAGGGACTGAGGCCTAGAAGTGAAGTAACATTTAAACACCATTAGGGATTGGCTGTAAGCAGCCAATTAATGATATTTGAGCGGGTTTGCACAGAAAATTAATGTCAGATTCTATATAAACAGTTTGTCATTTTACAAATCATGTATTTTCATTCTGGGCTCAAATATATTCAGCATTGGCATACAAATACGTCAAGTGATACTGTCATTGACTCAGTGTGGAATATACAGATTACTAACAAAGCGTTCAGGAGAGGAAAAGAGCAAAGCAGTGGACCAGATATATCAACGATGGTATGGCTAGGAGGAAAGGTAATTAGAAAACTGACAGGGTAAATGAGAAAATCTTGCCACTTCCATATAATGAATGACTTTGAAGTGTAGTAGTATCTATTGTTAGTGATCCAGATTGGTTATTATTTTGAGCTGCCCTTAAATAACTGGGACACAGGAAAAGAACAGTCAAGAGCAACTTAAACCTTGTGATTTATGAAATTATAGTCTGAGAAGATTATTGCAAAAAACAGGTTATTTAATGTAGTCCTAGTGCCTAACTTTAACTTTAAAAACAATCGTCAGACCTTGGAACATCTGATTATACTTGTATGAGAGTTGTTAAATGCATGGAAGTACATTAGTGCATCTGCACATTTTGATGTCCTTGAGGTAAAAATGCACAGAAGTAGCACGGCAGTAATTGTAGATTCTGTTATCATGTACATTCCGCTCTGACCTTTCTTGTCAAGTCACTACTCTATGCCATGAACGAGCCTCCGTAAGTGCTATTGGAAGTGGTGCATCACGGACATTTTTTCGTGGAGATTTTGATCTCTGAGCATCCTGGCACAGAAAACTGTTGAATCAGAAGAAATGAGGAAAAGAAATTATTGAACGTGGATGTAAAATAAGCAATCAGTGACCTTTCAAGATATCTCTGTGCTTAACTATTCAGGACGTCAGATTCAACAAGCTTATGGCACGTATAGCTAAAGATCCAACATTCCACATTCTCAGCGCTTTATAAAATGTGTGAATGCCCTAAAGAACAAAATGATAGGCAGAACTACCATCCGGGTTGAAATTTATTTATTCCAGCGCAGAGTTCAGAGCAGTTCTTAGAAACATTATACAGTGATGTATAATGATATATACATGAACTATGAAATGAAGCAGGAACCTTCAATTAGTAGAATGCAGTAGCATGCTATATGATATAGCTTACCTGTTAAGCAAACAAACAAGTGTCACTTGCTGTATCAAAACTCCAGACACTTTAGAGAATGTGTTTTAGCTTCTATCAATCACCTATTTTCATCCTTTAACTTAATAATCCAACTCTGTCATCTATTTTCACTTACCGCATTACCTATAAAGTTCTGAATAACCTCACGTGTTGTACTTAAATGTCGCTCAGTTGTGCATTTCCTACACAAAGGAATTTGTACAAATTCAAGTTCAATTCATGCTTCTTTGTCATTCGACCATACATATGAATACAGTCAAACAAAACAGTGTTCCTCTCGGACCAAGCCGCTAAACATAGTACCAACAGTCATACACAGCACAAATAGCACATATAATTATGATAGAAGTATAACATACAGTCACAGAAAAAAATAAAAAAATGAAAATAATAATACTATACCCCAGATCTCTGAGAGTCATGGCAAGTGGATTGATGGCATGTGGATGTTGTCCTGGAACTACGTTTCTGCAAGAACAGCCCGTAGCAGTTCTTCATCTTGCTCAAAACAAACTCAGTCCAGCTTGTCTTCCACCGTGAACAGTAGGGGGCAGCATCAACAGGAAGGGCCAGCACCCAACCCAGCATGCAATCCAATGGCACTTCAGAACTTCCTTCCTACCGGCCGCCAAAGTAGCCCTGAGGCAAGAGGAGTTGGTCCGTGCTGCAGCCGAGGCCACACAGCTCCCCTGCCATCGCTCTCACCAATGAACAAATGAACCAGACTCACAGTATCTTCTATTACCTATGTCCAACTGGGTCTTGTGACCACAAAAAAAAATGTCCAAGCCAATCATTTCTACTGTTTGTTGGATCGCCTCGATGTACCACCTCTGACACCAGGTGGCTGAAGCAGGCTGCAACATGGTACACAACAAGTCCAGCTCCAGCACTATCACACAACTCACTTGTGGGGTAGATCTGCCAAACCCGATATTCTTAATATCCAGCAGTACCCTTGGCAGTCATATAAAAGACTTAACCAATGAACAGTCACACCTTTGTTTGGAACCAGAGAGGCCACTATGTACGAGTACACTGCCATCTTATCAGACTTATCCACTGCTCTACTTTTATCAATGTGCTTTGCAATGTCTACATACATCAAAATACCAAAACAGTGAAATGCATTGTTTGCATCAACGCAAATCAGCAAGGATGTGCTGGCAGCAGGCCGCAAGTGTTGCTATGCTTCTGGCGCAATTTCTCCAGTTCTTAATGCAAGTTGTCAAATGCATGCAGTAAACCTGAAGTTAAAAGCACACCTTTGTAAATAAACAATACTGTCTGTAAGAGATATGGTTTGCAAAATGATACGTTTGCATATGCAGCCAACCAAACTTTAAGACAATGGGGTGTGGGTGTTAATTGACCTTCATGAATCCAAGTAACTATGGGTATCATCTGGTTCTCTATTGTTAGATGTTTTTAGAATATCTGTTAATTATTTTCTCCCAACTTTTGAATTTTTGAACCTTTTGAAGCTTTTGCATCTTCAGGGGTGTCTTATCAATGTGCTTCTACTGTAAAAATGTACCTCAAAGGAACCACTTGTCAATCCAAATTATTGAAGTAAGAAATGTCATTGTAAGTAGTGAAACTGTATTGAATCACCTCCTGTTAACTTTGGTCTTAAGGGCACTTTTGGCTTCATGAGACTCTACGAGAGAGTCTCCACGAGAATGTCTGTTGTGAATAAAGGCTTTCATATCTACAACTTCTCTAGTTTCTCCAGTGACTTAGCCACAGTCACAAAATTTAATGTATGATGTACTGTTAACATATGTACATTAACAGTAGAAATATATGCATTTTTCAAATTTAGTTAGGAAAAGCTCAGTCTCACAATAAAACAAATGGAAGAGACAGGATGTACAACTTTGCAAGAATTATTAATAATAGTGTTCCCAGAGCTCTTTTATCTTCCACAGTCAGGCTGTAACCTCAACGATGCAGGTTTATCGAACATCATCTTACTAAAATATGTTAGACCTATTCTCTAATGGTTTGCAAATCTCATTTTCTTCAGTAATCCTATCCGGAATTGGGACTGAATTGTTGGTTATTCCACAAATGTAGACCCATTTTCCTGTTTTAGTCCCTCAGACAATAACTCCTGTCTGGTGGAGATAACAGCAAGATTGATGACATGTTAAGACCACTGATAGTACACTATCCAACAATCATTTCCTGGGCTTACATTATTGACAAATTAGCTGCTGAAACAAATGGCAACTCAGTTATTGTTTTGTTTTCAGTCATAAGTCATTTTTGGGATTATCATTTCTTGTGTGTCAGGAACATTTGACAATGTCAAATACTTGGATGAGCAATGTTAAAATTGATAAAGAAAATTTGCTATTAGAAGAGCATTTCAGTTCACTACATGTTTAACCTCATGATTTTTTTGTTATTTGATATTGTCAATGTGCAAAATTCTTCCTGAATGAAGTTTACTGTTTGCTGAACATTGATTAATGTCATCAAAAACTAGTGGAGAGTCATCGAGTAATACCCCCCCCCACCACAAAATTTATAGGAGGGTTGGTGTTCAAATTATGTTTCAAGATCCATTGGATCACGAAGATGGCGAAGAATCCATGAAAATTGTAAAGATGGATACTTGATGGTTAACATGGCCATGGATGTTGAAGGGTCTGCTTTATGCTGTATAACTTTATGGTTCACTGCATCATTGAGAAGGGAAACTGGAGTGAAGCTGGAGAACATTAGAACATAAGGCACTGAGAGAATCAAGATCAATTGCAAAGAAGACTAGTATAATTATACAACCACACACAAAATGCTGGAGGATATCAGCAAGTCAGGTAGTATCTATAGAAAAAAGTCAACATTTTGGGCTAAAATCTTTCAGCAGGACTGAAGAGAAAACTCTGAGGAGTATATTTGCCCACCCATCAGCTCCCTCTGGTGCTCCACCCCTTTTTCTTTTTTCCATGGCCTTCTGTCTCTTTTTCCCAATCAACTTCCCGGCTCCTTACTTCATCTCTCCCCCTCCAGATTTCATCTATCACCTGGTGTTCCTCTCTCCTCTCCCTTCACCTTTTAAATCCACTCCTCGGCTTTTTTTCTCCAAGACTTGCTGAAGGGTTTTGGCCCGAAACGTTGACTGTACTTTTTTCCATATACTGCCTGGCCTTGCTGAATTCCTCTAGCATTTTGTGTGTGCTGCTTGGATTTGCGACATCTGCAGATTTTCTCTTGTCTGACATGTCAGTCCATGGCCTCCTCTAGTGTCGCGATAAGGTAACACTCGCTTGAAGGAGCAATGTCTTTACCTTACTTTACTTTACTTTAATTTACTTTATTGTCGCCAAACAATTGATACTAGAGCGTACAATCATCACAGCGATATTTGATTCTGCGCTTCCTGGAGTACAAATCGATAGTAAATATTAAAAAATTGAAATTATAAATCATAAATAGAAAATAGAAAAGGAGAAGTAAGGTAGTGCAAAAAAATGGAGAGGCAGGTCTGGATATTTGAAGGGTACGGCCCAGATCCGGGTCAGGATCCGTTCAGCAGTCTTATCACAGTTGGAAAGAAGCTGTTCCCAAATCTGGCCGTACGAGTCTTCAAGCTCCTGAGCCTTCTCCCGGAGGGAAGAGGGACGAAGAGTGTGTTGGCTGGGTGGTCGTGTCCTTGATTATCCTGGCAGCACTGCTCCGACAGCGTGCAGTGTAAAGTGAGTCTAAGGATGGAAGATTGGTTTGTGTGATGTGCTGGGCTGTGTTCATGATCTTCTGCAGCTTCTTCCGGTCTTGGACAGGACAACTTCCATACCGGGTTGTGATGCACCCTAGAAGAGTGCTTTCTACAGTGCATCTATAAAAATCAGTGAGGGTTTTAGGGGACAGGCCAAATTTATTTAGCTTTCTCAGGAAGTAAAGGCACTGGTGGTCCTTCTTGGCAGTGGACTCTGCTTGGTTGGACCAAGTCTGGTCATTTGTGATATTGACACCGAGGAACTTAAAGCCTTTGACCTGTTCCACTTGCGCACCACTGACGTAAATGGGGTCCGCTACTCCTTCTGAAGTCAACAACCGATTCCTTCGTCTTGCTGACGTTGAGGTATAGGTTATTGTCTTCGCACCATGCCACCAGGTTCTTAATTTCCTCTCTGTACTCACACTCATCATTACCCAAGATATGGCCTACAATTGTGGTGTCATCAGCAAACTTATGATGAAGGGTCTTGGCCTAAAACGTCGACTATACTCTGCTGAGTTCCTCCAGCATTATGCGTGTGTTGCTTGGATTTCCAGCATCTGCAGATACTCTCTTGTTTGTGATTGTCATAATTATACTTTGTGTTAATGTTTAGCAGCATTCTCCAACAGGGTCCTTCAAGCTTATTCCATCATTTAATATGATCTGAACAGCTCCATTTTCCTACCTGTTCCTCAGGTCTTCCTATTTTACCAAATATCTGCCATTTCAGCCTTCAGCATCTTAAATGATTCCATGTCTTTTTTGAGATGGAGTTACAAAGATTCACAAGACTCTGAAAGAAGGAATTCCTCCTTTCTCTTGTGAATAGGCTACAGACCTAGTTAAAGATTCCTGCATGAGCCCACAAGATAGAGGGGAGGAGAGGGAAGAAAGTAGAGCCAAATGCTGCAGAAGAAATTGAAAATGAAAAGTGTCTGAAGGAAAGTAAAGAGACTAAAATATAGAGTGGAAGGAAAATTATGGAGTTCAAAATAGAGAGGTGAAGAACAGATGGATGGAAGAGATTGAAGGAATTTGAAAAATGAGGAAAAAGGAGGAAATGAAAAGAGAAAATATAGAAGATGAGAGGAAAGGGTACTGTACTGTACTGTAGGATTTTGCTGATAAAGTTTACAAACTGCTACATATTGAAAAGAATTTATTCCTTCAGAGTACATCAGAGCTGACTGCCCACTGATTTTGACTTCCTCTTGTACATAATCTTATATATTTACATTTTTATATTTGAATAAATTTGACTTAGAGAAGCAGTAAGCTTTAATATTTCAGACTATATGCTGTGCTGGGGTGGTGGAGGGTGGTGATAGCACTGAGTACCCAATGTTGAATCCAAGCTGGGTTTTTTTTAATTACTGAAGAACAGATTCACAAATATCAAGCTGGGCTTCCTCAGGTTATTGATTTAATAGGCTCAGAATAAATGAACATGGAAATGTGACCGTTAGGGAGGGTTACTTCTAATTTATGTGATTTCACTGATGATGGCAATAGAATTATTTTACATCCACAGTTGATCTTGACTAGATTGGTAAAGTTCATTTGATAAAGTTATTCCTCTTGTGATATTAATTGGGGAATTCCAGGATTTTTCTTCAGTTATAATGTAATAATGGAGATGAATGCCTTTAGCAGATCCATCGTAAAAGTGAACCACTAATGTGATACTGTTCCCAAGTAACTGCACAACTCGTCCTTCACCCTGGAGTTCAAAAGTTTGGAAGGTCATGTACAGTTGCATGCTGCAATGAAATAAAAATCCAGATTCAGATTAATTTAATTGACATGTACGTTTGTACATTGAAACATACAATGATACTGTACGTGTCATTTGAATTAACAACCAAAGGATACGCTGGGGCAGCCAGAAGTGCTGCTATACATTCCAGTGCCAACGTAGCATGCCTACGTGTTCAGCAGAGCACAACCAATAACAACAGCACAACAACTAAACAAAACAACACTAAAACATGTCCATTTAATGTTTCCCACCCACCCGTACACTCGCACACACCCAACCCCAGGACAGTACACCTCCAGACTTCCATTCACCAGTCCTTGGCCCTGGACTCTCAGGGCTGCAGACAATGGGCCTTCAACCTCCAGTCCGTGGCCCTAACTCACAGACATCCAACCACCGGTCTTGACAACCTTAAACCTCAACCTTTAGGTTTCGACCTATAGATTCACTGATCCCTGGACTTCGACCTCTGTCTTCAAACTCCAACCTCTGGGTATCAACCTCAGAAATCGCCACTCATGGAACATTGACCTCGGAGTCTCAACCTCTGGAATCATATGGGCCTCAACCCTGGGACTCGCTTTCCTGTGCTGGATGCACAGGCTCCTGTGGTTCCAGCCCACACAGACCCATGACCCTGATATTTGTTGACCTGTGGGGACCAGCCAACCCTGGGCTGAGTGTGGGGAATGGTCACCAGCCCTTGTCCACAGGAACCGCCAACTTCAGTGATTGATCACATTGACCAAAGGACTTCCATTCATGGGCACCACTGGCCTTTGACCATGGAGTGTTCTGGCCAAGACTCCGATCAATAGCTCCTACCATTGATCTCTAACACCCTTTCATCCCTAAGCCCTAACCTCTCCCGCTAACTTCCCATGCTGCCTTCAAAATTCTCCCTCTGAACCTAAAATAGCTTTGTCTCAGCAATGACCTTGATGACATTACAGCTCAGAATCAGGTTTGTTATCACCGGCATGTGTTGTGAAAACTGTTAACCTAGTACTTAATAGCAGCAGTTTAATGCAATACAGAATATAGAAGAAAGAAAAAAATAAAATAATCATAATATTAAATATAACCATATAAATAAATAAATAAGTAAATCAATTACAGTATAATTATATTGAATATATACATATATAGAATAGATTAAATAGATTAAATTTGAATAGATTAAAATCATGCAAAAAAACAGAAATAATACACATTTGAAAAGTGAAGTAGTGTTCAAGGGTTCAATGTCCATTTAGGAATTGGATGGCAGAGGGGAAGAAGCTGTTCCTGAATCGCTGATTGTGTGGCTTCAGTCCTCTGTACCTCCTTCCCAATGGTAACAGTGAGAAAAGGGCATGCCTTGGGTGCTGGGGGTCCTTAATAATGGACACTGCCCTGCTGAGACATTGCTCCTTGAAGATGTCCTGGGTACTCTGTAGGCTAGTACCCAAGATGGAGTCGACTAAATATATAACCCTCTGCAACTTCTTCCGATCATGTGCGGTAGCCTCCCATACCAGAATCTAGATTAGGTTCAACTTTATTGTCATTGTGCCGAGTACAGATACAAAGCCAATGAAATACAGTTAGCATCTGACCAGAAATGCAAAGAATAGTGTTATTTACAAAATAACTGCAAATAAAAAGTAAGTGCTACAGCACACAAATATAAAAGCACTGAGACAGTACAATATGTGTGCAATACTGCTTAGTGCTGTGATGTGAACTTCAGCAGGGTCACAGCCTTAGGGAAGAAGTTCTTTCTGTGCCCGCTGGTGTGGGAGCGGAGGCTCCTGTAGCGCCAACCGGATGGGAGGAGAGAAAAAAGTCCATGGTTAGGGTGAAATGCATCCTCGATAATGCTTTTTGCCCTGTCCAGGCAGCGTTTGTGGTAGATGTTCTCAATGGTGGGCAATTAGGTGCCGATAATCCGCTGGGCAGTTTTCACCACACGCTGGAATGCTTCATGGTCCGATATGGGCCAATTGCCATACCACACTGAGATGCAGTTGGTGAGTATGCTCTCAAAGGTACAGCAGTAAAAGTCAGTCAGTATTCTGGGATAGAGGTGAGCTTTCTTGATGCTCCGCAGGAAATAAAGGCGCGTTGTGCCTTTTTGATCAGGATGGAGGAGTTCAGGGACCAGGTGAGATCCTTGAAAATGTGGACACCAAGGAATTTGAAGCTTGATGTTTGCTCCACTATAGCTCCATTGATGTAGTTGGGGACGTGAGTGTGGCTTCTAGCGTGCCTGAAGTCCACAATGATCTCTTGGTCTTCTGGGTGTTAAGAGCCAGGATGTTGTCAGCACACCATGCGTCCAGGTGCTGGACCTCGTCCCTGTAGGCCGTCTCGTCATCTCCTCTGATCAGGCCAACCACCGTGGTGTCGTCTGCGAACCTGATTATGGAGTTAGAACCATGTACAGGAACGCGGTCATAGGTGAAAAGGGAGTACAGAAGAGGGCTCAGCACACAGCCTTGAGGCACGCCGGTGTTCAGGGTGAGAGTGGAGGAGGAGATGTTGGCTAACTTAACTGAATGGGGTCTGTTAGTCAGAAAGTCCAAGGTCCAATTGCAGAGGAATGAGCTGATACCAAGCTGACGAAGTTTGGCAATCAGCTCGGAGGGGATCACAGTATTGAGTGCTGAACTAAAGTCAATGAATAGCATTCTGATGTTAGAGTTGGGGCTGTCCAGGTGGGTCAGGGCAGAGTGAAGTGCTGTGGAGATGGCGTCCTCTGTTGACCTGTTGTTGCGATAGGCAAATTGATGGGGTTCCAGGGTAGAGGGCAGATAGAATTTCAGATGTGATAGAACCAGTCTCTCAAAGCACTTTGCAATGATGGGGGTGAGTGCAACTGGACGGAAGTCATTCAGGCCCGTGGCAGTGGAATGCTTCGGCACTGGCGTGATGGTGGCGATCTTGAAGCTTGTGGGGACAACTGCCTGGGCCAGGGACAGATTAAAAATGTCCGGAAGACCCCAGCCAACTGCCCTGCACAGACTCTGAGCACACGGCCAGGTATTCCATCTGGACCAGCTGCCTTCCGTATATTCACCCTGCTCAGGGTGGCGCAAACATCGGAGGTGGAAAGTAAGAGAGGCAGTTCACCAGGTGGGAGATCCGCTTTGAGGGTGACCTCCTTGTTCTCTCGGTCAAAGCGAGCGTAGAAGTAATTGAGCTCATCAGGGTGGGCAGCACAGCTGGAAGGGGGCACAGTACTAGGTGGTTTGAAGTCTGTAATGACCTGTATGCCATGCCACATGCGCCGGGGGTCCGAGGAGTTGAAATGCTCCTCAATTCTCTGTTTGTATATATGTTTAGCCTGAAATTTGTGATGCAGCCTGTCAGAATGTTCTCCATGGTATATCTATAGAAGTTTTTGAGCGTATTTATTGAGTGTTGGTGTAGCAGACACCAACAGAATCAACAAACTCATTCATAAGGCCAGTGATGTTGTGGGGATGGAACTGGACTCTCTGACGGTGGTGTCTGAAAAGAGGATGCTGTCCAAGTTGCATGCCATCTTGGACAATGTCTCCCATCCACTACATAATGTACTGGTTGGGCACAGGAGTACATTCAGCCAGAGACTCTTTCTACCGAGATGCAACACTGAGCGTCATAGGAAGTCATTCCTGCCTCTGGCCATCAAACTTTACAACTCCTCCCTTGGAGGGTCAGACACCCTGAGCCAATAGGCTGGTCCTGGACTTATTTCCATCTGGTATAATTTACATATTATTATTTAATTATTTATGGTTTTATATTGCTATATTTATACTCCATTCTTGGTTGGTGCAACTGTAACGAAACCCAATTTCCCTTGGGATCAACAAAGTATGACTATGACTATGACATACCAAATCTCTTCAGACTCCTAATGAAGTATCGTCGTTATCTTGCCTTCTTTATAACTGCATCAATATGTTGGGACCAGGTTAGAGATCTTGGTGCCCAGGAACTTGAAACTGCTCACTCTCTCCACTTCTGATCCCTCTATGAGGATTGGTGTGTAAATTTTCTCTATATTCTTTCAAACTTGTTTACATCGTACCTGTAGGTTGGTGACCAAAACTGCATACAATGCTCCAAGTTAGCCCTCGCCAATGTCTTATACAACTTCAACATAACATCCCATATCCTTCACTCAATACGTTCATTTATGAAGGCCAATTTCTACAACCCTATCTACCTGTGACACACTTTCAATGAACTATGGACCTGTAGTCCCAGATCCCTTTGTTCTATCACACTCCTCAGTGCCTTGCCGTTCACTGTGTAAGATCTATCCCGGATGTCCAACGGAAGTGTAAAACCTCACACCTGTCTGCATTTAATTCCATCTGCCATTTTTCCAACTGATGCAGATCTTCCTGCATTCCATGATAGCCTTCCTCACTGTCCATTACACCACCCCCCCCCCCCAATCTGGGTGTCATCCACAAATATGCTGATCCAGTTAACCACATTATCATCCAGATCATTGATACGAATGACAAACAACAAAGGACACAGTACTGATCCCTCTGGCACACCACTAGTCACAGGTTTCCAGTCAGAGAGGCACCACTCTACTACCACTCTCTGGCTCTTCCCACAAGTGAATATCTAATCCTATTTACAACCAGCCCCCCATATGGGACTTTGTTAAATGCTTTACTAAAGTCTATGAGGACAACATTCACTGTCTTGACTTCATCCACTTTCTTAATAACTTCCTTGAAAAACTCTATAAGATTGGTTAGACACGATCTACCACGTGTGAAGCCATGCTGACTATCCTTAATCAGTCCAGGTTATCCAAAAACTTACATATCTGGTCCATTAGAATACTATCAAATAACTTTCCCACATCTTACATCAGCCTAAAATTTCCTGATTTATGTTTGAAGTCTTTTTTAAAGAGCAGAACAACATTGGCTATCCTTCAATCCTCTGGTAAAACCCTGTCGCTAAGGATGATTTAAATACCTCTGCTGGGCCCCAGCAATTTCTGCATTTGCCTTACAAAGGAACTGAGGGAATACCTTGTTAGGCCCTGGGGATTTATTCACATTGATTTGCCTCGGGGTAGCAAACAACTCCTCCTCTGTCATCTGTACAGA
The DNA here is from genome assembly GCF_963921235.1 of Mobula hypostoma. Classification (NCBI taxonomy): domain Eukaryota; kingdom Metazoa; phylum Chordata; class Chondrichthyes; order Myliobatiformes; family Myliobatidae; genus Mobula; species Mobula hypostoma. Next base: position 34,428,030 of record NC_086117.1, read on the forward strand.
GCCGTTTTGTCTCACTTCTATAGACTCTGCGTCTGTCTCCTGAGGAAACACAGATGCAAAGAATTCATTTAAGACTTCCCCCATCTGTTTTGGCTCCAAACATGGAGTACGATTCTGGTCTTCCAGAGGACCAGTTTTGTCCCTTGCAATCCTTTTGCTCTTTACATATACTGTATGTAGAATCTGATAGGATACTTCTTCACCTTGTTTGCTAGAGCAACCTCACGCCTTCTTTCAGCCTTCTTGATTTCTTCCTTATGAGTCCCCTTGTATTTCTTATACTCCATAAGCATCTCATTTGTTCCTACTTGCTACTTGCAAAGCACCTCCTTTTTTTTTACTCTAAACCAGTGCTGCGATATCTGTTGAAAACCAAAGTTCCCTACCCTTGATATCTTTACCTTTTATTCTGTTGGGCACATACAAGCTTTGTACTCATAAAATTTTGTTTTTAAAGTCCTTCCACTTACCAAGTACATCTTTGCCAGCAAACAGCCGACCCCCATCCATACTTACGAAATCAACTCTGATACCATTAAAATTGGCTTTTCTTCAATTTAGAATCTCAACCCGTGTACCAGACCATTTTTTTTTGCATATTTACTTTGAAGTTAATGACATTGTGCTCACTGGGTGCAAAGTGTTCCCCTGCACAAACTTCTGTCACCTGACCTGTCTCATTCCCTAATAACAGATCAAATATCATACGCTCTCTTGTTGGGACTTCTATGTACTGATGAAGGAAACGTTCATTATAGCAGTTTTAAAGTATGGGATTCCCAGTCAATGTGTGGAAAGTTAAAATCATCTACTATAACAGTCTTATGTTTCTTAAAACAGTCTGCAATCTCTTGACTAATTTGATCTTCTAAATTCCTTGGACTGTAATTTTTATAGGCATCCGTTAGTCTCATGAGACCATGGATTTGCACCTTGGTAAGTTTCCAGGGTGCAGGCCTAGGCAAGGTTGTATGGAAGACCAGTAGTTGCTCATGCTGCAAGTCTCCCCTCTCCATGCCACCGGTGTTGTCCAAGGAAAGGACATTAGGGCCCATACAGCTTGGCACCGGTGTCGTCACAAAGCAATGTGTGGTTGAGTGCTTTCCTCAAGGACACACACGCTGCCTCAGCCAAGGCTTGAACTAGCGACCATCAAATCACTAGACGAATGCCTTAGCCACTTGGCCACGTGCCAACACTAGTTTTGGTCGGTGATATAGCTCCATTAACATGATTATACATTTCTTACTTCTCAATTCCACCCATAATGCCTCACTAGGGAGACAGTGGGTAGGCCTGGACTTTGTTCCTTTGAGGGATGATGTCATTGTGATATATAAGCTTCTGTGGAACATAAGTAAGGTGAATGTACAAAGCAGATTTCCCAGCACAAGGGATTCTAGAATAGATATGCTTAAGATCAAAGGGGAAAATGTAAAACCTACCCGATGGCAATTTTTTCACCCATAGGGTAGTCCGTACATGAAACAAGCTGCCAGACAAATGTATCTGAAGCAGGTACATTTGCAACATTTAGATCCTAGAACATAGATTAATACAGCACAGAAACAAACTTTTCAACCACAATATTGTGCCAAATTAACTAAATTAGTAATCAGTGCCCAATTAAACCAAGTTCTACTGTCTTCACAAATTCTATATCTGTTCATTTCATGGATCTCTCGAATGTGCCTATTTCAATTGCATCCATCACCACCCCAGGCTGTGCATCACCTCACTACACTCTTTGAAAAAAGACTTGCCCTGCTCATCTCCCTAGAAATTCAATACCCCCACCTTAAATATAAGCCCTCTGGTCTAAGTAACTTCAATGCTGGAATAAAGATACTGGCTGTCTACTCCATCAATGCCCCTCACAGTCCTATAAACCTCCACCAGGTCTCCCTTTAGGCTCCAAAGAAAACAACCAAATTTCATCCACCCTCTCTCCACAACATATGCTCCCAAATCCATTCAGCATCGCAGCAAACTTCCACTGCACCTTTTCCAAATCTTTGACATCCTTTCTCTAATGTTCAACTTGGCTGAATGCAATATTCCATATACAGCCTAACTATAATTTTGTAAGGCAGCAGCATAACTTTTCAACACCTGAACTCATTTCCTTTTCTGATAATCCCTCCCTACCAATTCATGCAGCACATATAACCCACAGACATGGACCCTACGATCCCTCTGCTTATCAACACCATTTCTTTACATTTAGTCTCCCAAGGTGCAACACTGCACACCTGGCCAAACTCCATCTGCCATCTACCTGACCACATCCACAGCTGATCTATATGTAACCATGTCTCTTGCAGTCCTCTATTCCAGGGGTCCCCAACCTTTCTCGCACTGCGGACCGGTTTCATATTGACAATATTCTTGTGGACCGACCGACCGGGGGTGGTGGTGGTAGGGTTGCCAGCGGACAAGAGTAGCAGTCAAATACGCTGGGTTTATCCCGAGAAAGACTACAATGACCATGAAGCCTTGCGCGGGCACCAGCGCGCATGCGTGACTTGCGCATGCATGTACGATTTTTTTCTACAAATCGTTTTTGGCGATTCTGTTCGGCGGGGGTGTTAATCATGACCGGAATATCGGTGATAAGTGGCTAATACACTCAATTTCCTTTCTAAAAGGGTTTATCTAACGAATTTAATATTAAACACACAGCGCATATTTTCCTCGCATGAATATAGTGATAAGTCAATTATCAGGGGAAGACAGGGGAGCTTGAAGTAAGTGTTGAACGAACTTCCAGTAGAAGTGGTAGAGGCAGGTTCGATATTATCATTTAAAGAAAAATTGGATAGCTATATGGACAGGAAAGGAATGGAGGGTTTTGGGCTGACTGAGTGCCGGTCGGTGGGACTAGGTGAGTGTAGCGTTCGGCACGGACTAGAAGGGGAGAGATGGCCTGTTTCCGTGCTGTAATTGTTATGTGGTTATATAAGTCAACAGCATCATAACATTTTAAGTAACGTTTGGATATTAAACACACAGCGCATATTTTCCCTGTATGAACGTATAAAATCATTGTAACACACCAATATTACTGAATCAGCGGGAGCTGTGTGCTTGTTTCCCTGCAGCAACACGGTCCTATCGGGGGGTGATGGAAGACAGCGATTACTCGAAGGAGGTTCCTTGTGTCCAGTCTATTCCGCAATTTAGTTTTCGTTGCATTCATTGCAGAGATATGTTCAAAATGGAAGCAACGTTTTCAGTGCTTTCGTGGCTACCTCAGGATTTTTAGCCTTGACTTTGATCCAGAATGCCAGCAGAGATGTTATGTCAAACATACTTTCCAGCCCGCCGTCATTTGCAAGCTCGAGGAGTTGATCTCCTTCCCGCGCTGTCACGTGGGTAATGTCCTCGCATGCGTAATTGCTCAACAGTGGGCGTGACAGGGAATGAGGAAAGGTGCAGCTGACTCCTATCGCCAAATCATATCGCTTCCTCGCGGCCTGGTAGCGCATGCTTTGTGGCCTGGTACCAGTCCGGGGCCCGGTGGTTGGGGACCGCTGCTCTATTCTATCCACAACACTGTCACCCTTCATTTTGCCCACAAACCTATTAACACAACTATCCATTTTTCATCTAAGTCATTTACATACATCACAGACAGCAAAGGTCCCAGCATGGATTCCCCATGAAAACCCACTATTCCCAGACCTCCCGTCAGAATAAATCCCTTCAATCACTATACTCCATATTATATGGCAAGCCAAACCTGAATCCAAATAGCCAATTAAGCATTGATCCCATACATCTCAATCTTCCAAATGAGGTCCCACAAGCATCCCACCAAACTCCTCACCAAAATCCACATAGACAACATCAATAAACTCCATCCTCATTACCTCCTCAAAAAACTCAATAAAGTTAGTAAGACACGACCTGTCCTGCACAAAACCATGCTGGTCATTCCCAGTTAGGCTATCATTCTCTAAATCGTATTGGAATTCTAACAATTCTGCATTGGTTTCCTGTATTGTTTAGAATTGATCTTAACATTCTCTTATTTGTTTTCAAAGCTCTAAATGATCTGGAACTAGAGTACATCACAGAATCGTATTTGTTTTATAATTCTGCTCGAACCCTCACTTCTTCTTCTGCCAGTCTCTTAAAATTTAAACAATCTCTCTCAGAAGAAAATTGGCAAATCAGTTTTTTTTAAAAAACTACATTCCTAAACTATCGAACTCAATACCTAAAACTACAAGAGGTGCAGACTCAGTTGACACCTTTAAATGCCTGCTCAAAACCTATTTATTTATCTTTGCTTTTAACTAACATAATTTTGTCTTTTGTTGCTATGTTTGTCTTTTATCCCATTGTAAAGCATTTTGAACTATATCATTTGCATGAAAAGTGCTCTATAAAATGTTTATTATTAATAGTATTATTAAATGTTCATAAATGCTATCAGCAGTAGTGATAAGGGATTCATTGGTTAGGGGGGCAGACAAGACATTCTGTGAATGAGAGTCAGATTCCTGGATGGCATTGTGGAAGGAAAGTTGAACTGTCATGTACCTTTTAACTTATTTTATAGGGTAGAACAATACGGCAAAGAACAGGCCCTTTGTTCCATGGTATTTTGCTGAACTAATTAAGATTGTGCACCAATTAAACTAATCCCTTCTGCTTTTTAAACATCTTTCAATGTTCTTCATTTTTATTGAACTTCTCGTAGTAAATGTCAGATTTCCTCAAGGTTTATCAAATACCAACAACAGAATTCTCCAACTAACTTCAATATTGGTTTGAAGTTCATTGGAGGCCGGTAGTGAGGGCACTTGATGCTTTTGTCTCTCTTGCAGACACTCTAGGGACTTGAGTGCAAGAGTCTAGACCCTTGCAGGAGGAGCACTGCCCTATCAATTGTTCCATCTTTTACATGAGGTATTAAATGAGCCCCTACCTTTCAGTTTATTCAGATCATCATTAAAGGAGGAAAAAGTGTGTTACACTTTCCTGTCTAATGTTTTTCACTTTAGATAACATGCTTTAAAACAGATTATCCACTCATTATCACAGTTGTGGGAGCTTATTATCTGCACATTGCCTGCCAGGATTCCTACATTATAACAATTACTACATTTCACAGTGGTACTTCATTGGTTGTGAAATGCTTGCAACATCCTGAGGTTGTGGGAAGTGCTATATAATTCCCGTAAAAACTCCAAGATCATGTTTCCCGATACCTGCAAAAATTAGGCAAGATCTTGCTGGAGGTTTAAATAGGTTGGACATAATCCAGAGATGAGAAGCTTTTGTCTGATCCAAGAACAACTTCTTTAAATAGTTCTGAGTACTTAAACAGATTTTCACTTTCAGGTAGAAATATTGCAAATCTCTTTTTGTTCCATGCACTTGTGTAACTAACAGTAAAGAGAACTGCGGAGCTTAGCTAAGTGTCTTTGCTGGAAGATACAAGTAAGGTTCAGTAACAGCAGCTATGATTGCTTAATTTACAACTTGTGGGGCTTTATTTCACCCATGTTCAAGTGTTCTCTTGATCTACATAACTCTTGTTGACTAAAAGCAACATCTTCTGTGAGCTGACAGAGACAGTCTTCTGAGATAGTCTGCTTTTGATGATGGATTTGAAAATCATGGTGTGGGTGGTACATTCAATCACTCTTACAATCTAGGAAGCATTTTTCATTCTTTCTCTGACATGCATGATGAGAGAAATATTCTCCAATTCCAGTGTGAACTTTTAGAAGAAGGAAACTACTTTATACTTTTTGGCATTTTACATTGCTCTTTACTTTTTTGTCTGTACATCCTTTAACAGAAAGACACACTGCAATTAGTAGAAATTGTCATTGCTTCTTGTAAAATCTCAGGTTTCTTTTGACGAAGTCTTGTGGCTGATCAGAAGGCAGGTTTCCTTAAAAGCTGAGTAACTAGTAAAACTCAGCAGGTCAGGCAGCATCTCTGCAGAGCAGAATTGATGAGTTGTGTAGCCTAATTCTTTTCCTATATCTTATGGTCTAAGGAGAGGAATATAGAGTTGATGTTTCGCGCCTAGACCATTCATCTGCACTGGAGGAGAAAAGGGAAGAAGCTAGAATAATCAGATGGGTGGGGAAAGAAGTACAATCTGGAAGGTGATAGGTGAAGCCAGGTAGGGGGAAGGCAAATAGGTGGGGGTGAGGATGAAGTGAGAAGCAGGGAGGTGATAGGTGGAAAAGCTCTAGGACAGAAGAAGGAATCTGATTGGAGAGGATAGTGGACTATGACAGAAAGGGAAGGAGGAGGGGCAGAGGAAGATGATAGGTGGTGAGAAGATGAGAAGTTGTAAGAGTGTAGCCAGAATGGGGAATGGAAAAAATGAGAAGTGAGAGGGGGGAGAAAGTACCTGATGTTGGAGAAATCAGTGCTCATGCCACCAGGTTGGTTGCTACCTAGTTGGAATATGCGGTGTTGCTCCTCCATTCTGAAAGCAGCCTCGTCATGGCAGTGAAGGAAGCTATCGACCGACTTGTCTGAATGAAAATAGAAAGTGGGAAATTCTCTCTGTTGTGGAAGGAGAGAAGGTGCTAAACAAAACAGTCCCTCAATCTAATTAGGTCTTACCAAAAGGGAGGATTTCACTGATCCACAGGTGCTGCCTGACCTGCTGAGTTCCTTCAACATATTGTAAGTGCTACTCGAGATATTCAGCATCTTCAGAATCTCTTAGGTTTATCATTTCTTTAAGAGCTGTTGAAATTGGTTGGTGCACAACGCAATTTCAAAATCTGTAATTTCTGTTGATGAACTCCTTTCTGTTTCTTTTTCCCATGTCAGTATTACCACTTTCCAAACCTGTCATTTCATTTGAGAAAACCATTTCCCATGAGTTTATTAAACTGAGCGGGTCTTAAGGGCTGAAATCTCTATTCCGGCTTCTAATTTGCATGTATGAAAAGTTTCAGGGAAACGCAATATCTACCTCACACCCAATTCCAGTATCAATTCAGTTTGATGCAACTATCAGTAACAATGAATTTGTTAATTTCACGGGATGAAATGAGCTTCTGTTGGATTTCATTCACTTGCTGATTAAAAACCCAGTAATTGATGAGCATCCAAAAGGCAAGACTGGTTGAAATGACCAAATGAAAGAGGGAAATACAGCATAAGGATGTATAACATCTTCCAGGATACCACAAAGTTCTTGGTGGCAATAGCTGAAGTACAGGAAATATGACTATCAATTTATGTCAAATAGCAATGACAAACAGCAGTGTGACAATAATCAGAAAATCATCTATGGTAGCATTGGATAAGGAAGAAATATCACATGAGGGACCAAGGAGAAATTGTTTACTCCCCTAGAAAACAGTCTGTGAAATCTTCTGTGTCTTCTCGATTAGAGCATGATTTAAATTCTCATCTGTAAGATGGCACCCCCAGTACAGCATTCCTTAAATACTGTGATATCGTATCTTTATAGATTTTGGGCATGTCTCTCTGGAGTAGGGACCTTACAACTTTTTGTCTCAGATTTGAGCTAACCAATTAATGTTGCCCATCAATTAATATCTGATAATCTTATGGTCAAATTGAGTGTAACTGTTGTATGGGAAACTGTCTTAAATTCCACAAAAGTTGGGAAAGGAGGAAGGAAAAAACAATCTGATTTGATGATATTTGATTTTGCATTTGGGTTATATGAAAACAATCAACTACGAAAACAGTTACACTTTTCAAGTTTTTATTTCTGTCTCTCTATATATTTATGTATCATGGAACTGCTATTTCCCTCTCAAAACTCTGGTGAAAATCACAAATCCACCAAAATGGCCCAAAATGAAAACAACTCAATAGCTTCTCTAATTGGAGTATGCTACCATAAATCATTGTCATATTTAATCAATATTGCCTAAAATCCTAGATAATAAATCAGCAGCACATGAAATAGTTCCTCCTTTTTGTAACTGGAGGAAAAATATTGAAACATTGGTCTTGATTTAAATTCACAAGACAAGTGAGTAAAGGTTAGTTTGGATTCATGCTGCATGTATAAACTCGTAATTTTTTTTAAGATTAAGATGATTGATCTTATTGAGTCATTGAAAGTGGGCATGCAGGTACAGCAGCGGTGAAAAAGGCGAATGGTATGCTGGCATTTATAGCGAGAGGATTTGAGTACAGGAGCAGGGAGATACTACTGCAGTTGTACAAGGCCTTGGTGAGACCACACCTGGAGTATTGTGTGCAGTTTTGGTCCCCTAATCTGAGGAAAGACATACTTGCCATAGAGGGAGTACAAAGAAGGTTCCCAGATTGATTCCTGGGATGGCAGGACTTTCATATGAAGAAAGACTGGATGAACTGGGCTTGTACTCGTTGGAATTAGAAGATTGAGGGGGGATCTGATTGAAACGTATAAAATCCTAAAGGGATTGGACAAGCTAGATGCAGGAAGATAGTTCCCGATGTTGGGGAGGTCCAGAACGAGGGGTCACAGTTTGAGGATAAAGGGGAAGCCTTTTAGGACCGAGATTAGGAAAAACTTCTTCACACAGTGAGTGGTGAATCTGTGGAATTCTCTGCCACAGGAAACAGTTGAGGCCAGTTCATTGGCTATATTTAAGAGGGAGTTAGATATGGCCCTTGTGGCTACGGGGATCAGGGAGTATGGAGGGAAGGCTGGTGCAGGGTTCTGAGTTGGATGATCAGCCATGATCATAATAAATGGCGGTGCAGGCTCGAAGGGCCGAATGGCCTACTCCTGCACCTATTTTCTATGTTTCTATGTTTCTATGATTGATTTATAAAACCTACTGACAGTGTCTTGTGACTTCTTTACCACTAGGTTTTAAAAACTATTATACAGTGAGGCTTAGATCTCATATGATGTGCAAGATCAATTATTCTAGCTTTCTTTATTCTCATCTGCATAATATTTTCTGAATTCAATGTACCCTTACACTAACGACAGTAGCTATGCTTGCCAGTGTGGTGGACACTTTCTGTGGGCTTTGTAATATTATCAGTTTGATTAGCCACTGTTCAAAATCCCTTCATTTAACAAAAACTAATACATTTTTTATAAAATTACATACAAATGGTTAAATTATGTTTTTTGCCAAATGATCAAAAGATGTTCAGAAATCAGTGTTGCATTTTCTTCTTTTATGTTATCTGAATCGCTTGATTCCATACACTTTCAAAATATCCCAACAAGTACTGCATTCTTCTGAATGATCATTCAGGAATGGTTACTATCCCTCAACCAACACACATCAAAGTTGCTGGTGAACGCAGCAGGCCAGGCAGCATCTCTAGGAAGAGGTACAGTCGACGTTTCAGGCCGAGACCCTTCGTCAGGAATTACTACGATTACTGCGAGTCCTGACAAAGGGTCTCGGCCTGAAACGTCGACTGTACCTCTTCCTAGAGATGCTGCCTGGCCTGCTGCGTTCACCAGCAACTTTGATGTGTGTTGGTTGAATTTCCAGCATCTTCAGAATTCCTGTTGTTTTCTATCCCTCAACCATTAGGCTCTTGAACCAAAGGGTATAACTTCACTCAGATTCATTTTCCTCATCATTGAAATTTTCCCACAACCAATCAACTCAGTTTCAAGCACTTTTCATCTCATGTTCTCAATATTTATTGTTTCTTCTTTTGCATTTGCTCAGTTTGTTGTCTTCTGCACTCTCGTTGAACACGATCAGAATCAGGTTTAATATCACCTGCATATGTTGTGAGATTTGTAGACTTTGTGGCAGCAGTTCAATGCGATATATAATAACAGAGAGAAAAGATCCTTGTAAATTACAGTAAATATATACAAACGTTTGTATATACTTACTGCAATTCACAGTTTTCGCTATTGAAGCACCTTGGTTTTGTTGGCTGCGTTTCTAGGGAATACACCCTCAAGTCCTACCAAACTCATGAGATTGAGATGGCTCATCCCACATCAAACCCCGGATTGTCTGGATGCTGTGTAATTTGCTACCCTGTTACACATTAGTGCCACAAGAACAGTACACTGCATATGATTAAACAAATTATATTTATGAATCTTAACTTAACTAAAGGGTTGGTAAAGAATAACAAAAATAAAAGAGCTCATTCTAATTAAACAGTCAAACGTGCACAAGTTGGAGCTCATCTTGAACTTTACTGTCACTCACGCACTGGGCCCTTGGTCATCGTGAATGCCCACATCACCTTCTGAATGTCGCTCACAATCCATCTTGAACAAATGGGTCTCCCACTGGATCATATGCTATGACTAGTTCTTCCCAGTGTCTTCTCTCTTCACCTCCCCCCGAACAAAAACCTAAGATCAACCTTATTGTCCCTCACCAAGAAAACCTCCTGCTAATTGAATGGCACGCATTCCACATCATCCTTTATCTTTAACAATAACCCAAATAGGCTGACAGCAGAGCACACTGTGCTTACAGAGCTGCTAAATGAAATACCTGCAGGATAACAGTAAAGATGTGAACCAGGGCATTACACCAAGCTCACAGATCTCACAACATACAACGTTAATATTAAACCTGACTCAAATGTATATATATATATATATTAGCAGTGGTGGTACAATACAAAAAAATGATAATATTGAAAAAATAAGTAGGACAATTACAGTAAGTATATATATGCATATTAAATAGTTAAATTAAAAATAATGCAAAAGCAGAAATAATTAAAAAAAAGGTAGTGTTCGTGGGTTCAATATCCATTCAGAAATCGGATGGCAGAGGGGAAGAGGTGTGTGCCTTCAGGCTTCTGTACCTCCTTCCTGATGGTAGCAGTGAGAACAAGGCATGACCAGGGTGATAGGGTCCTTAATGATCTGCAGCTTACTTCGATCCTGTGCAGTAGCTCCCCACCTCCCCACCTCCCCACAGCAGACAATGATGCAGCCAGTTAGAATATTCTTCATGGTACACCTGTAGAAATTTGAGTGGTTTTGGTGACATACCAAATCTTCTCAAACTCAAATGAAATATAGGTGTTGTCGCACCTTCTTTGTAACTGCATCAACATATTGGTCCAGGTTGGATCCGCAAAATATTTGTTGAGTCTGTGCCATGAAATAACAGTTAAATAAAAGCGCGCATGCAGGAGATGGCTTTAACTGGTGCATTCACAGTGCAGCGAGAGAGGGAGAGAGAGAGCTGGTCAATGCACATGCATAGACAACAGATCAATGTGCTTAGGCAATTTATCCATCTATATGTAGTGCTAAGCGGAGTTGATGCTCTAAAAGAAATAGATCCATACATTGCACTTTCTTCCCATTTAGATTAATGCAACAAAAACTGTATATGTACAAAACATTCAATTTCTGTTTCACAAACCATATTCCAAACAAACATGCTTTCAGAATAATGGTCTATAACCAACTATACTATACTAAAGATCCAGTTTTTTTGTGTGATTTTCTGTTTCTTTCAAGATACTGTAGCTCCTCTAGACCTGTGGAGTGGAATCAGGTTTGGTAGGTGTCTTGTCAAAGTCAATGTCCTCGGTTGCCAGTGTCACATTGCTGTTAGTGACATGATCATCACTGGGAGGTTAAGACTGGTGGCTTTAATGTGTCCATCTTGTTGGATGCAGTCGACTTAAGTGTGTTCCTTGGTTTAGCATCCAGTATCTGATCTACACGACCTTTCCATGTCTGATCTCAACATCTGCTGTGTACATCAGTAGTCCAGTTCTTGTAGCTATCCTACCCAGTTCCTTTTATCTTCTCAATAATCACACTCTAGGATTTTCTGTCCAACCTCAAAGCTCCTTGCTGCTTCACTTGAAGACTGGCTGAACTGTTTATTCTGTACTTCCCACCATAGATCTGGATTCAGGAGGTCTATGCAAGATCTCAGATTCCTGCTCATGAACAACATTGCAGGTGTCTGATTTTTTGTCACATAAACAGAGTTCTGATACACAAAAAGAAAGTTGTCCACATTGTGTTGTAGAGAATTGTCCTCCTTGTTCATAGCTTTAATAGACTTCTTGAAGTTTGGGATACACCTTTCAGCTAACCCATTTGTTGCTGGGTGGTGAAAAACTTGAAATATTTCATGCTGTTTTACTTCATGAATAGTCTAAACTCTTCTGACGTGTATTGCTGTTGGTTGCCACTCACAATTTGTTCTGATAAGCCTTTTCTGGTGAAAGTAGTCCTTAGGGTGGGAACAGTCTTCTCTGATGTAGTTGTCTTCATGAATATGACCTCCAGTCACTTTGAATGAGCGTCCACAGCAATCAGAAACATGGAGTCCATAAATGGCCCTGCAAAGTCAATATGTACTCTTTGCCATGGTGAGGATGGCCACTCTGGCAGGTACAATGATGCATATGAGGATGCATTTTGAACTTTTTGCATCCAAACAGCTTTTGGTCAAGTCTTCAACCTGTCTATCTATTCCTGGCCACAAAACAGAGCTCTGGGCAAGACTCTTCATCTGGACTGTACCCAAATGTCCTGTAAGCCAATTCTCTAACAGTTTGAAGGAACCACAACATGATATCCGCACATCAACGTTCTTTGACATATCAACAGTTGAACTCATCTCACTAAGAACTCTGGAAACATAAGGTTACCATGAGCTGGCCATCCTTGAATGATGATGCCATAGACTTTTGAAAATTTTGGGTTATTCCTTGTTTCTCGTTGTATTTCAGAATCTGTTACTGGCAACTAGTCCACTAATACTGTATAGAACACTTCTGCTAGGTCACATTATGAAGAGTTTTCTTCTTCAGTTTCCAAAAGTGGAAGATATGACAAGCCATCAGTGTTGCTGTATTGTTTGATACCTTGAACTCTATGTCATAAATGGGCACTGCTCCTAGGAACAGTGCCCAACATTGTAACTGGGTAGTCCTCACTGGAATTACCTTCCTGGGATTGAAAATGAAGACAAGGAGCTGGTGATCTGTCAGTAGTGTAAAATATTGTCCATGGAAGTAGTGGTGGAACTTCTTTATTCCCCATATGAAACTAAGGACCTCTCGGTCAACTTGTGCTTGCTGTGTTTTGAACTCATCAGTGATCTTGAAGCAAACGCAATTGGACGTTCATATCCGTCGTTCATAGTGTGTGACAAAATGGCATCAATGCCATAAGGGAGCTCATCACACACCAGTCTGATGGGCAGAGATGGGTCATAATGACTAAGCAGTTCATCTGATATTATCAGTCTCTTTGTTTCATTTCACACCTTCCTGACTATTCCCACTTCGTCCCTGCTTGCAACAGTGTGTTCAATAGATGCAGCACTGAAGCAATGTTTGGGATAAACCGGTGTTAGCAGCTTACAAGGCCCAAGTATGACCTGAGTTGTAACACATTTTCTGGTTTGGGAGCCTTATGACTTGTGCTCTTGTGACTTACGTAAGCCATACTTGTCAATGATATTCCACAATATAAGATTTCATTCCTGAAAGACTCACAATTCTCTCTCTTTGTGCGCAGACCATACTCACTCAGACTAGTAAGCATTTTACCAAGTTTCTGGAGGTGCTCTTAATCATTCTTGCCTATCACGATGATGTCATCAAGGTAACATTGTGTTTCTGGGATATCTTGCAGCACTTGTTCCATTGCTTTTTACCAAATTGCTGGAACTGATCCAACGCCAAAGACGAGACGATTATACTGGAACAGTCCGTTGTGAGTCTCGACTGTGAGGAACATCCTGCTCGACCCTTTGATCTTCATTTGTAGATTGGCTTGTGAAATCAATCTTTGAAAACTTCTTCTCGCCTGCCAAAGATGCAAAAATATTTTCTATTCGTGGCAGGGGGTACTGCAGAGTACGCAGCACTATGTTCGTGCACACTTCAAAATCCCCACATATGCAAGGGGCTCCGGCCTTCCCATTCTTGATCACCAGGACAATAGTTCACTCCACTCAACCTTGGAGAGAATTCCAGCCACCTCCAAGCTCTGAAGTAAAGTCCACTTTAGGAGATAATGTGCAAGGCACTGGATGCGCTTTATGGAATCTTGGTGTTGCTGTTTCATACGGTTCAATTCTGGCCTTCATGCTGGAGTTTACCAATGCCTTTTCAAATACCTGTTCATTAGCATTAAGCAACCGTTACAGTCTCTGGTTAGTGCTACCATTTGGCCTGCAGTTGTCTGTTGATGACACGTTGAGAGCTGTGTGTGCCAGTCTGGTGGGATTTTTCTCAACCATTCATGCCTGAAAAGTGCTGGCCTCTACTTTTCAGCACATAAAGCTCTAACTGCTGTGTTTGGCATCTCTATGTCACATTCATTTTCAGTTTGCCTTTAGGAGATACATTTTCACCTGTGTTAGGTCTTTAGTATCACTAAGCTCTTCTCTAATAGTAACTTAGGAAACAGTCCGTTGTAGTCAGCCTCTGAAATTATAGGCAAAGTAGATCCTGCCTCCAGCATCATTTTCTGTTTTATACCAGACACATCTATTGTGAACCATATGATTTTGTGATCTGCTTCAGTAATAATATGCAGTTCTAGACATGACAGCTCACCTTTCTCAGACTCTGCATTGTCTGGTTCTGTTTCACATTCGCTCACTTTATGCATTTACTTAGCTTTGTGTTTGAAGCTTTTCACTCAGTGTGGTTTTTCTCTTTAGCTGATCTTTTTGTCTGCTTTGTACACTCTCTCTATATGATCTTGTCTGTGATATTTTCTGCAAGCTGTGTCCTTTAACCAACAGTCATTTGCATCATTTGAGGATTTGCCACATCAATAGCATTTTTGGCTTTTTGCATCATTCAGGGACATCTTTTGCATTTCACATTCTAAACTCTTTTTCTGTAGTTCTGTTGCATCCTTTGCTGCAGTTTCTAATGATATTGCAATAGTCAATGTCTCTTTCTGACAGTAGCCGCTTTTGAGTGCTTTAACAATGCCTGCCACATACTAACTTGTCCTTTAATGCATCAGAAAGTCCACCTCTAAAGTCACAGTATTGGGAAAGGTTGCACAGTTCAGTAATGTATTCAGAAATGCTTTCATCTTTGATTGGTTCCTTTTGTGAAAGCTAAATCTCTCAGCTATTACTAGCTGTTTAGGGCTCAAGTGATTTGTAAAATTGCAACAATTTTTTCGTACGCCTTGCTTGGTGGCTTTTCAGGAGCTACTAGGTTGCATAAGATCCTGTACATTAAGCTAAGAAGCGTGACAGCTTTCTTTCTCTCATCCATGTTGTTCATATTATAATACAGTTCAACCCTCTTAATATACAACAGCCAGCCTTCATTAGCACTATCAAATTCATCAACTTTCCCGACTAAAGCCATCGCAATGTTACTTTCAATTTAACTTTGCTAGTTGAGTGTCTTTCACTGTGTACTATGCAGTTACTAACGCTTTGTTAGCGTCTGTGCCGGCCTTTTCTGTACTATTTAACTTTTTCCTCTCACTGTCTTTTTCTGTAATCATCTTTTAACTGTCGATGCAGTTGGTGATATTCTCTGATGTGCAGGTTTGTATTCGTTGTCAATTGTTGTGTCTGTGCAACTGCATATCAATTAAATAAAATCACGCATGTGGGAGATGGCTTTAACTGGTGAATTCATATTGCAGTGAGAGAGGGAGAGATGATTAATGCTCATGCATAGACTACAGATCAATGTGCATAGGTAAGATATCAACCCATATGTAGTGCTAAGGGAATTCACTGCTCTAAAAGAAATAAATCCATACATTAAAAATTTGACACACAGGAACTTGAAATTGCTCACCCTTTCCATTTCTGACCTCTCTATGAGAAATGTTGTCTGTTCCCTCTTCTTACCCTTTCTGAAATCCCCAATCAATTCTTTGGTCCTTCTGATGTTGAGTGCAAGATTATTGCTGTGACACCATTCAACTAGCTGAAATATCTTGCTCCTGTGCACCCTCTCATTACCATCTGAGATTCTGCAACCAATGATTGTATTGTCAGCCAGTCTATAGATGGCATTTGAGCTGTGCCTAGCCATACATTCTTGGGTGTAGAGAGTAGAGCAGTGGGCTAAGCACATATACCTGAAGTGTCCCTGCGTTGATTGTCAGTGAGGTGAAGAGGTTGTCCCTGATTCGCACAGACTGGGGCCTTTTAGTTAGAAAGTTCAGAATCCAGTTGCAGAGAAAGGTACAGAAGTACAGGTTCTGGAGCTTTCTGATCAGAAATGTAGAAATGATTGTGTTAAATACTGAGCTGTAGCTGGGCAGTCTTTCATTGACTATGTTATAGTTATTTTTCTGGTGATTTGTTAAGTATGCCCACAAGACAATGAATCTCATGGTTGTATCTGGTGACATATATGTACTTTGATAATAAAATTTACTTTGACCTTTGAACTTTGTTTTAAACATGGCCTTAACATAGAGCCATGGAGTATGGAAACAGGTCCTTCTGAGCCTTGCTGACCAAGATGTCCATCCAAGCTGGTCCCATCTGGACCATAACCTTTGAAATATTTCCTATCCATCTATCAGTCCAACTGTCTTTTAAAAGATGTTATTATACCTGTCAGCACAATCCACATACTTACCACTCTTTGCATAAAACAGTTGCTCCTCAAGTTCTTACTAAATTTTTCCTTATTGTATCAAAATGCTAAATGTTTATGTCAAAATTTATATCTGATTGCCTATTTCTATTTCACTTTCATGTCCCTGACCGACTGCCAAATGCTTATACAACTGTTAGTGTAGTTTGGTCAGTGGGGTGGAACATAAGAACAGAGGCTGTCACATGGACTAAAGAAGTTCAGGACAATAGTTTAATATCAGTTTCTCAAGAGCATTCAGGATCACCTGTAAATATTCGGCTTGGTAACAATGTCAACATCCCGCATATAAGATAAAGGAGATCCTTAAGCCTGTCCTGTTGAACCAGCAGCTCAATTTCTAAATTTGATGATGACAGGAAATAAGCATAGATTGAGAGCTGAGAGAAGGACATAAAATGATTTCATGGCAATTTATTCATTAAACAGAGGGAAAACAATGCACAGAGTTGGATAAACAACTGAGGGTGCAGAGAAAGAAAAGGAAAAAAAGGTATTTCATCAGGAGCTAAATGCAACAAGAATATATAAACTATGCTCAAAATGCCTAAGGGTGAAATCTCAGTCACCTGTGATTTGATAAGGGGATCCACATTGAAATCTGTCAACTACTGCAAATGAGACCACAAATCAGGGCAAGGACAGCCATGCCACTTTGTCAATTTGTGTAATTTCATCCTTTTAAATTAAAGATATTTAGAAAGCATGGCTTTCACTGGAGGAACCAATTTGTATGAAGACAGACCAGCTACAAAAATGCCACACGAATAGTTTGCCACAATCTTAGCAGTAGTTAACCTTGTAATGGCACTCACAATATTTTTCCATTTAGATCTGTACTTGGGTGCACTACTATTAGCTTCTCTTGTCCTTTCTTGCCTTGTAAAGAGAAAGAAAGTATATTAGTGAATAACTTGGTATTAAAGCTATGGAATGCAGGGATAAGTCTTGCAACAGTGCTGAGCAAATAAAGGTGCTGTGAGTAACATGAGTTAGTTGAAGAATTATTGCTGGGTGAAGGATGGGATGGGGGATATTGAATTAAGAAGTGGTAGAAGTGAGCAGTAAATTTTGTGGTTTTTGTTCTTTTAAATTTCCTTTACTAACCTTGAGTGCCTATGTAGGTTGTATTGAGAGCATCCTGAGCAGCTGCATCATGGCCCGGTTCGGAAATTGTACCATCTCGGATCGCAAGACCCTGCAGCGGATAGTGAGGTCAGCTGAGAAGATCATCGGGGTCTCTCTTCCCGCCATCACAGACATTTACACCATATGCTGCATCCGCAAAGCAAACAGCGTTATGAAGGACCCCACGCACCCCTCATATAAACTCTTCTCCCTCCTGCCATCTGGAAAAAGGCACCAAAACATCCGGGCTCTCATGACCAGACTATGTAACAGTTTCTTCCCCCAAGCCATCAGACGCCTCAATACCCAGAGCCTGGACTGACACCAACCTACTGCCCTCTACTGTGCCAACAGTATTGTTTATTATTTATTATTATCTATTGTAGTGCCTGCACTGTTTTGTGCACTTTATGCAGTCCTGGATAGGTCTGTAGTCTAGAGTAGTTTTTGTGTTTTTTCTTAGGTAATTCAGCGTAGTTTTTGTATTGTTTCATGTAGCACCATGGTCCTGGAAAACGTTGTCTTGTTTTTACTATGTTCTGTACCAGCAATTATGGTTGAAATGACAATAAAAAGTGACTTGACTTGAAATCACTGGACATCATAGAGCAGTGAATCCAAATTCTCACGTTGTTACACAAATGTCATTGGCATTTTTCTGCAGTCCCATCCCCTAACAGCCTAGTAATTCCAATATCATCTCAAGCTGTTTTGGTAATATATTTAGTAACTGCTATGAGAGCTTTGAAGTAAGTGCCTGACAGCACGTCGAAGTGGAAAGGTCTGGTTCCGAGAGCAAGGAACGACCCGAGCTTTGGACAATTTAAGTGCGGGGCCAGATTGAAAAGGTCAGGGTGTCGGGGGTGTGGGCGAGGGATGAGCCGGTACAGCATGCTACTCCACGAGCTTTACTCACCTCTGCGCTGAACTGAGGCTGTGGCCTGCAGCTAACAAGCTTCTGAACTGGCTTTGTGTCTGTGACTCACTTTCATGAACTTCAGGTTCTGAATGCTATTTGCTTACTTTTATTGCTTGCAAAATTTGTTTTTTTTCTCTGTACAATGAATGTTTGACAGTCTTCTTTTCCTTTATAGGTTGTATTGGGTTGTATAAAATATACACAGATTGGTAATAAATGTACTTTGAACTTTGAACTAATTTTTCAGGTTTCCTAGTTGGATCCTGGGCTGGTAACAACATTTGGATACAAGAGTGTCCAACAACAAGTTACTCCAGGAGAATATGACCCAAGTTCCTCAACATTGCTCCAGCTGAGCAGGGAAATGGCATAATCATTTGTAGTCCTAAAATTACCATTGAGATAAGTGTGACTCATGATACAAAGTACCCTGTGCAATTTTCCTAGTCAAATTGAACAATTATTCTATGTCACATCAAGTGGTTAAATGGAAAAGTAGAAAAGAAGAATAGTATCATGCAATTAAATTGCTTAGCAAATAACTCTCTCACCTGGAATAAAGCGCAATTATTTTCACCCGATATATAAAAGTTAGGAGATGATATTTCAAACCCATTACACCTCATTATAACTTTATCTATTCTGCTTTTCAACCTACAAAAAAAAACAGCTGAAAGATGGATGAATATTAACCCAGAACATTGATCTCTTCTCTCAGCTCACAGATGTTGCTGGATATGTTCAGGATTTTCCAAAATGGAGGTAGAAGAGACTGCAAATGGTGGAATCTGGTTCGACTTAAATCCATTCCATCCCATAGATGCTTGAGTGGTGGAGTGGAAGTACATCTCTACCAAAGCGGATGTAAAGCGTTCCTTCCCCCCGCTAGCCTGCAGCTCACCTTTGAGCAAGGTGTAGCACTTGCTAATTCCACACCAGGTACATCTATGCAGTAGGTACATATCGCAAGTCCTAGTTATGCGGCCACTGATGCCAAGCAGACAATCTCTGAAGAGTATTGATAATGGTGGGGGTTACCCATCTTGTGAAGACACTGCCCAGAAACAGCAATGGCAAACCACTTCTTTAGAAAAATTTGCCAAGTGGTCATGGAAACACCATGATCGCCCATTCATGTGACATGGCACAGAATGAACCGACAGATGCTGCTTGACATGTTGAGTTCCTCCAGCAGATTGTTTCTTGCTCCAGTATTTCTAAAATCTTATTTCAGGTTTCCAGCAATTGCCTTTTCGGTTTTGCAAGAAAATAATTGATCCTTTGAAGTAGACAGTCTGAAAATGAAAGCAAAGAGAAGTTATTCTATTTTCCGCCATTTTTGGCATCCATACTCCTTTGAACAATGAGTTCTAATGTAATGTGGTTGAAATATTATAAATTACCTTTATTTTTAAATAAAATTATCAAATTCAGTCCATTTTAAGTTAATTTTGTATTTGATTTAATCTATATTGAAAATATATTCTGAAATTAGTCTTTACTGTGGAAAAAATATTCATGCATCTTTAACAAATCAAAATTGTAAATTCTAGTGGTTAAAAATACCAAGTACATATGTACTTCGTAAATAATTCAAACTGTCCTTTGTTGTTCTTCATTGATGTACCTAGACTCACCCTCATTTTCTGAATATATTTTTGGCAGTTTATTATGTAAGAAGAAAGTGGCACTAACTCACAATTAGAGCCATTACCAGGGGAGGGGGGTGGGTGATCAACTAAAAATCAATACAATGATTGTTCATTCAGAGTATAACTATCCTCCCTACCTTGAGATGAGGTTGCAAGATCATATTATTTCCCTTCTATGTATAAGACCGCAATTAGAACATGATAACCTTGATGGTACGTGAACCATAAAAAAAACTACCCAATATAAGACTGTCCCCCTGACCACAATATCCCAGATATGTACTGCAAAATGCAATCACAAGCAGGTTATTAGATTGGGAGCTGATTAGACCAGAAAGGATAAAAATCAACCAGCATTTTTACTCTACAGAAAGCGGTAGTGAACTTGCTTCAGAGCGGACATTAATTAAGGATAGGATTTGATTCAGTTCTGATATCTTGACTATCAAGTAAGCTGCCAACATTCACTTTCTGAACTTGTTCACAAAGACAATTACTTACTTAAGGATCTGAAGGCTACTGGCACTTACAAGCTTGTATTCGAGCTGGTGTTCATGTCATCGTGACAGAAAGAAAGACGATTACGAGAGAGGTAAAAGTGCAATGAATTATACATTACTTATGGCAATATGTTCAACTCTAAAACAACTATAATGACTCCATTTAAACCTCACATTTTAATCCAAGTATGACATGTGTCTCATTTCCCTGGGGTTAACTTTAAAATTCTCAACAATAAACTACAAACACCATCATACTCCTGAAAATAAAATGAGATGCTAAAGACAAATTAAGATAATATTTTCTAGATCACCCATTAAATATTACTGCAGGGATAATACATAGTAAAATGGAAAATAATGTGGCATAAAATAAACATTTGAAGTTAAGATAGTATTTTTCATATCATTCATTCTGTCACTACCATAGTGATATCATTTTCTTGATTCACCTCAAAATAGTGAGTAGAATTGGCCCAATTATATCAATTAAAACATTATTCTAAAACAAGATAAACAAATGTACACATTAAGAGCAGGAATAAGCCAATGAAGTCCGTTCAGCCATTAAATATTTTCATGGCTTGTCTGACGAATTTCAGTACTGCATTCCTGTCTAACTGATCACCTTTTACTCTTTTGCTTATCAGGAATCTTCCAACGATTGCCTTTGAAAAATCTATTTCCATTATTTCCATTACCATTTGAAGTAAAATGTTCTAAGGACTCACAGCCCTCTGAGAGAAACAAATTCATTTAATTTCAGTCTTAAGTGGGTGACCCTCTCATTTCTGAACATTTCTAAATTCAGCCCCACGAAGAAACCATCCTGTTAAAATCTCTCAAGATCTAATGCTTCCATTATGCCACCACTTACTATTCTATACTACAGTGGATACAAGTGTAACCTGTCTAATCTTTCTTCCTAATAAGACTCATTTATTATAGGAACCAGTCTGTTATTTTTCTCTACTTCCAATGTATTAATATTCTTCTTTAAATAAGCAAGTCAACGCTGTATATAGTACTACAGATATGATTTTACCAATGCACTGCATAAATAAAGCTTAATCTAACTTTTGTCTTCAACTCCTTTGCAACAATCAAGAACATTCTGTTAGCTTTTCTTAGTTACCTGTGTACTTGCACAGTAACATATCAAGCATTGAGATAAGCATCTCCAGCTGCTTCTCAGAGCTCCACAACCTCTGACCATTTAAGATATATGCTTTCTTTTCATCACACTTTTTCAAATAATAAATTCTATTTGCCAGATCTTTGCCCACTCATTTAATCATATTGTAGCCTATTACGTTCCCTATGTCCTCTTCTGAACTTATACCTTCTCTTTGTACCTTCTGCAAATTTAGCAACCATCTCATCTGTTCCTTCTTTCAGATCACATATCTAAATTGTGAAACGTTGAAGCCTCAGCATTGACCCTTGTGACACACCACTTGTTACATCTAGCCAACCAGTGAAAGCTATGCTAACTCTTAGTTTCTGATCAGTCAGTCAATCAACTAGCTGCATTAATCTATTGCAACACACACAAAATGCTGAAGGAACTCAGCAAGAGGCAGCATCTAGAGAAATGAATAAACAATCAACATTTTTGGTCTTCTCAGCCCTGGAAAGGAAGGGGAAAGACACCAGAATAAAAAGGTGGGGGGGAAGGAAGGAGGATAGGTAGAAGGTGAGAGGTGAAACCAGGTGGGTGGGAGAGGAGGGAATCTGTTAGGAGAAGAGAGTGGACCATAGGAGAAAGGGAAGGTATCCACAGGGAGGTGATAGGCAAGTGAGAAGAAGAAAGAGCCCAAAGTGGAGAACAGAAGAAGAAAGGAGGGGTGGGAAAATATTTTTTTTAATACTAAGGAGAAATCGATGTTTATGCCATCAGGTTGGTGGCTACCCAGATGGAATATAAAGTATTGCCCTGAGGGTGCCTCACCTTGGCACAAGAGGAAGCCATTGGCAGATATGTCGAAACAGGGATAGAAATCAGAATTAAAATGTTTGGCCACCATTAATCTATTACATTCCTAATCATAAACACTTACTTCTCATAAAAGTGCTTCATGTGGCATCTCAACGAATGTTTTATGGAAAATTAGAGTTCATGTACTCTTTTTTCCTTTGTCGATATACTAGATAAACCTGATTTACCTTTCATATGACCATATTGATGTTGCCTGAACTTTTCCATGCCCTCCTCTAACATTCTTAATTGCAGCTTCTAAAATATATATTCTGCCAGATGTTAAGTTAGCTAGACTATACTTCTTGATGTCTGTCACTCTGCATAAAACAGTTACATTTGCTGATTTCTAATCTAATCAAACCTTCCACAGATTGAGGAACTTTGGAAAAATTAAAACCAATTCATTAACTATCTCACTGGCCTCTTCTCAAAAGGATGAACACATCATGACCAGTAGACAGGC
Source organism: Mobula hypostoma (assembly GCF_963921235.1). Classification (NCBI taxonomy): domain Eukaryota; kingdom Metazoa; phylum Chordata; class Chondrichthyes; order Myliobatiformes; family Myliobatidae; genus Mobula; species Mobula hypostoma. Next base: position 34,451,215 of record NC_086117.1, read on the forward strand.
CAGTCCACAACTATGCACTTCATATCATTCATATCATGCCCTCAATGAATGAGCAACAGCTTCAGGGGTGTATAAAATATCTGCTATACCAATTCTATATTTAATCTTTTATAAATGGTCATACCTGGAAACACTGAACTTGTTCTAGTATCTCCAAAATTTTGAGTTACCAACTCTTGGGAACTAACTTTATGTTAAACCTCTGTTTATGCTACACAGAATCTTCTATGCATCATGTTCCAAATGAAAATATTTGCTCCTCTGCTTTTGTTTGTTTTCATGGGCTACTAGCTAATAGCAAGTTCAATGTCATGACACAGGAATGTTGTTGAAAGAGGGTTGGAACTGGGTTTGCAATCAGATTGGCTCCCAGTGTCTGTCAGTCACAGGGTATTGTATCATTGAATAGAATAGAACTTTATTGTCATTGCTCAAGGCGAGATTGCAGTGTTACTCCAGTCTGTGCAAAACAGATATTTACAATGCATGCAGTACAGATTAATTTTTAAAAATCCCATATTTACATGCAACAAGTGACTTTGATAGTCCATAACACTCTGAGGCCATTGGCAAGCTGGGGTGTAGCATTATTTAGCTACACAGCAGCCCTTGGGAAGAAGTTGTTTCTCAATCTTACTGTCTTGGCTAAGATGTTTCTGTATCTCCTACCAGATGGTAGGGGATTGAACAGACAGTGTCCAGGATGGAATGGGTCTTTAATGATGCTACGAGCATGCCATAGGCATCAAGATTTTTAGATTTTCTGGTAGCTGAGTCCCAGTGATGTGTTGAGCTGTCCTAATCACCCATTGGAGTGCTTTGCTGCAGCTCGTGTACCACACCCTCATTCTGTATATCAGTATGCTCTCTATCGTGCATTGATAGCAGTTGGCCAGCAATCTTGGGGGCAGATTAGCACTCCTTAAGCACCTCAGTATATAGTCGCTGTTGTGCCTTTCCTACTTTCAAGGTTGTACGATGGACCAAGAAAGCTCCTCGGTGATATTCGTCCCCAAAAACTTGAAACTGGAAACTACCTGACCATTTAGACCATAAGGCCATAAGATATAGGAGCAGAAGTAGGCCATTCTGCCCATCAAGACTGCTCTGCCATTCAATCATGGGCTGATCCATTTCTTCCAGTCATTCCCACTCTCCTGCCTTCTCCCCGTGTCCTTTGATGCCCTGGCTAATCAAGAACCTATCTATCTCTGCCTTTAATGAACCCAAAGACTTGGCCTCCACAGCCACTCGTGGCAACAAATTCCGCACATTTTACCACCCTCTGACTAAAGTAATTTCTCTGCATCTCTGTTCTAAATGGACGTCCTTCAGTCCTGAAGTTGAGCCCTTAGACTCCTCTACCATGGGAAATAACTTTGGCATATTTAATCTATTCAGGCCTCTTAACATTTGGAATGTTTTGATCAAATCCCCCTCGTTCTCTTGAACTCCAGAGAGTACAGCCCACGAGATGCCAGACGTTTCTCATACTGTAACCTTTTCATTCCTGGAATGATTCTCGTGAATCTTCTCTGAAGCCTCTCCAATGTCAGTATATCCTTTCTAAAATAAGGAGCCCAAAACTGCACACTATATTCCAAGTGTGGTCTCACAAGTGCCTTATAGAGCCTCAACATCATATCCCTGCTCTTACATTCTATGCCTCTATAAATGAATGCCAACATTGCATTCGCCTTCTTCACCACCAACTCAACCTGAAGGTTAACTTTTAAGGTATTCTGCACAAAGACTCCCAAGTCCATTTGCATCTCTGCATTTTGAATTCCCTCCCCATCTAAATAATAGCCTGCCTGTCTATTTCTGTCACCAAAGTGCATAACCATACACTCTCCCACATTGTATTTCATTTGCCACTTCTTTGCCCATTCTCCTTTACTATCTAAGTCTCTCTGCAGGCTCTCTGTTTCCCCAATACTACCCGCTCCTCCACCTATCTTTGTATCATTGGCAAATTTAGCCACAAATCCATTACTCCCATAGTTCAAATCATTGACATACATCGTAAAAAGCAGTGGTCCCAACACCGACCCCTGTGGAACTCCGTTGGTAATCAGCAGCCAGCCAGAATAGGATCCCTTTATTCCCACTCTCTGTTTTCTACCAATCAGCTAATGCTTCACCCATGCTAATAATTCCCCTGTAATTCCATGGGCTCTTATCTTGCTAAGCAGCCTCATGTGTGGCATCTTGTCAAAGGCCTTCTGAAAATCCATGTACACCACATCTACTGCATCTCCTTTGTCTACTCTGCTTGTAATTTCCTCAAAACATTGCAGTAGGCTAGTCAGGCAGGATTTTCCTTTCAGGAAACCATGCTGGCTTTGGCCTATCTTGTCATGTGCCTCCAGGTACCCCATAATCTCATCCCCAACAAATGATTCCAGCAACTTCTCAACCAGTGATGTCAGGCTAACATGTCTATAGTTTCCTTTCTGCTGCCTCCCACCCTTCTTGAAGAGTAGAGTAACATTTACAAATACTGGGGTTTATTCGGGACCCCTTGCCTTCCTGAAGTAAATTATCATTTCTTCTGTCTTCTTGATGTGGAATGATAGGTTGTGGGTCCTGCAACAAATGGAGAGTTTCAGCACCTTCTCTCCATGTGCAGCTTTGTTATTATGTGTGATTAGACCAATCACAGTTCGTGTTGTCTGCAAATCTGATGATGGGGTTTGTAGCATGAGCAGAGGTGCAGTCATAGGTGAAGAGAGAGTAGAGAAGTGGCTCAGTTCAAATGTACACATGATTGTATAAAAGTATGGGAGTGAGAGCTTTTATAGGGATGTTTTAGAATGTGCACAACTCGTTTTTTTCTGTCAGCACATTTTATATTGCTGTGCACATAAGGGAGAATAATAAGGGGAGAATTACTAAAAGATCATCCTTTGTTAGATAGTCGGCTCTCATCTAAGACCTATGATTGATACAAGTGAACCAAATATTAAGTAGTTTCTACAATTCTTAAACATACGCTCATAAATATATACAACACTGCTTCTCCTTACACAAATTGAAAAGTCCTTCTCAAAAATAACCAACTGTTTCAGTTAAATTATTCCATTAACTATTTACAAATATGGATATTTATATTTACTATACAGTTAATTTTAGGTGCATCAGTTTTTCAACTGAACATAAAATAACCCATTTCCTTATTTCTCTCAAACTCAAGTTCTACACTATTTGCTTAACATATTACCTACACAATATCCTCTCCATGCCTTTCAAGGGAAAAACACACCACACAAAACAAAGGTTTCCCATTGCAAAAAGATGGATATAAAACTTGACTACAGTATATTCCAATGGACAAAGAGTGGGACTCTTGAACCACAACAGCTGTAGCAATTATATATTATTTCCAATACTTTTCAAAGGATTATATTCAAAGGATCATTTATTATCAAAGTATGCATGCAGTATACAACTCTGAGATTTTTCTTCTCCAGATAGCTACCAAACCAAGAAAAACCACAGAAGTCAGTTCAGAGAGAAACAGCAAAACCCAACCCCTCTGCACAAATAAAGAACAGCAACACAATCATCAACCCTCCCTCCAATCTTGCCTCCCCCACATGAAACACAACAAGAACATTAGCCCCCAACCCCTCTCCAAGTTAAAAAAAATGGGAAAGGAATGGTGAAAATACAGAATAAAGAAAAAACTATAATACTGAAAAATCTGCACAGCTCAAATCCAAATCCATAAATACAAAAAAACTCGGTCACAACCTCCAGGCACAGCAACGGGACACACAGGCTCCCCTCTGCAGCAGTAGAACAATCCCACCAGTGATCAGAAGGCAGCGCTCCCTCGCCGCTTTCATCTCTATACTTCAATCTTCCTCATCGCTTTAATCGGCGAACAATGGAAGCTTTAATCGGTGAAATGGAGTTGGACATCAGCTTGTGCTCTTCCCACAGTCTCCTCACCTCAAGGCTCACAGTCGCTACGTCCCAGAATCTTCTCGGAGGCAGCAAAGCGCTGGATCACCCAAACAATCTCCAAACTGCAAATTGCAAGCTCCAACAGTTTCAGAAATGCATTGAAGATGAAAAACAGACATAAAATAATAAAAAAATGAAATAAGTAGTTTCATGATCTATCCAGATGATGTCCACTGAGCAAGTAGTCTAGTTAGCATGAACTAAAAAAAACATTATTTTAAATTAACTTCTTACCTTTCTAAGGCAACAACTTCTACAATTTCTTATTCACTATTTTTGTTCTGTCTTGTTTCCTTTAGTGGATGAAATTTATTTCATTTCTTCCTCAATTTATATTGCACTGCAATCTCAGCCTCAATTTTTGACTCTGAAGTAGACTTGGAGCTATAACTTTGTGACCGAGAGACAATACTACTGCACATTAAGTCATAATTTACAAAATTGCACATTGTATCTGCCATACTCACTTTTAGTGGTTCATACACAAACATTTCCTTGTTTCTCATAATCTGTTTTTGCAGTTTTCCTATTACTGTGGATTTGTTCGCATTCACTGCATTTTACATTATATCATTGATCTTAGAGTCATATACGTAATACAGAAGGAGGTCTTCAGCCAGCTGAGCGGTTGTCATCAATCAAGCACCCACCCATGCAAATCCATTTTATTCTTTCCACGTTCCATTGACTCCTCCAGATTCTACTTATCAAATACATTAGAAGAGTTTAGACATGCCAATTAATGTGCAGGTCTTTGGGATGTGGAAGGAGGCCAGGAACAAATCCATGGGTCCACAGGGAGAATGTGCAAACTCTATGCACACATCACCTGAGGTCAGGATCAAAATTGCGCGATAGGAGCCGTGGGGCAGCAATTGTATTAGTTGCACTACTGCTGCAGATAGTGTTTTATCAGCCACTTCCTTAATCATTCAATTCTGAGTAACTCTGAGCATATGCAACTCTGAGATTCATCTTCTGCAGACATCCAGGAAACAGAGGAAGAACATGAAAGTCGTTCAGAGAACCATCAAACCCCCCCCGAAACAAAAAAGAATGGCTTCCCGATTAGACTCTCCTACCCACAAACGAGTATCGATCCCAAATCCCCCTCCCCTGCTCAAAACATGACATGAACATCGACCGCCAAGTACCCTCTCCTCACACAAAAAACTAACAGAACGCAACAGGAACATCAATCCTCAAACCTTCCCCTCGCACAACAAAATGGAAAGGAACAGATGAATAGCACAGAATGTAAAACCACAGGTCTGAAAAAGTCGACTGTCCATAAATGCAGAAGTCCAATCCATAACGCAAAACTACGGTAACATCCTCTTTCATCATCAAAACAGAGGGACACCACACGACAGGTCTACTCACCTTCAGCCGCAAGCCACACAGTGATAGGCTGTTCACAGGGTACTTCTTCAGCAGCGATCAAAATGAAGGCAGTCAGTGCTGAACTTTTGCTCGCCTTCCACATTCGTCTTGATGTCTCAATCTTCCTCGATTAATGTATTTTTTAATCGGTGAAGTGTAGGCGAACATTGGATAGCATCCGGTCTCTAAATTTCTTCGTAACAAGGCCGTCCGAGTATGCGCTCACTTCTTGGAGACATCAAAGAGCTGGATCACTCGGTCAATCTCCATTCAGTAAATCACAGGCTCTACCAGTTCCAGAAACACATTTAAGATGAAAAACAATTGCAAAAGAAGTAAAATAGACTTTTTTGTGGGCTTTCTGGAAGATGTCAACAATGGGAGTCGTCTTGACTTTACTTAATCTGCTTTAGCTGGCTCTGAGTGTTCTCATACGCTCTCCGGCCCGGGCCTCACTACCTTGATTTAGCCCGTATCTGACTTTCCCAATTTGGCCCAGTGCTTGAATCAATCAAACTTTGGGTCTTTCCTTGCTCTCTGGGTCCTGGCCCCTGCCACCTCAAATTTGCATTGCCTTCACTCGCCTCGCCTCATTTCTGCCACATTGAATCCCTTTCAAGTCCACCCCAGCAATGGCCAAACATTAACTCAAGCCGTGCTGTCATGCCTGGGCCAAATCATCTCGATCCAGTCCATACACCCCACACTGCAACCCCCACTGCACCTTCAAGACTTCAGATGATACTGCAAAAACGTCAGGTCATATAGGCGGTTCAACAGCTCAGCTCCAAAACGGAAGATACATGCTGTTGGTTACAGTAATCACATCAGAGAAAAGGGTGATTAATACAGCAATTTTTGGTTTTGTTTGCTACCTGCAAGTTGTTTCTGTGCTTCACCACCATCTTTAACTGGAAGTAACTTGGATTTGTTGCTGTTGTAAATACAAAAATATCAGCTGTTGATGAAAAGTATATTACACCTCATCAACTGTTAAAGCAGAATACAATGCATCAATTTACATTTTGCCCATTCCTGGAAGGCTAGACAGTCTGCAAGTTATGCAAGGATTCCGTTCCTAAAAATTTCCTCCTTCCACGTTATGTTACTCTATTAATTTTTGACACGATCCACTCTTGTGCTATTATTCTCTTATGCTTTGTGACCATGAATTTCCACGTCTGAACTCTTAATGTGATCCCAGCAACAGAAGTACAAATCCACAAACTTCAACTTGAAGTTAGATCTAAATTATCATGAGTGAGGCAGCGTGTATGTCCTTGAGCAAGGCACTTAATCACACATTGCTCTGCAACGACACCGGTGCCGAGCTGTATGGATCCTAATGTCCTTCCCTTGGACAACATTGGTGGCATGGAGAGGGGAGACTTGCAGCATGGGCAACTGCTGGTCTTCCATAACCCTTGTCCAGGCCTGCACCCTGGAAACTTTCCAAGGCCCAAATCCATGGTCTCATGAGACTAACGGATGCCTATATACACTGCTGAGTATCTAAATCCTGATATTCTCTATCCAACATTGTGTGAACGCTTTAACCAGGAATGATTGAAATGATTCATGTCATAAGGAGGTGGCTCGGAATGGACTCAAGTGCAAGACTCAAACACTGAAGTACTAGGGTCAGGACTAGGATACAGGGTGATGGCAAGGACATGGACAGGAAAACCAGGAACCTGGAACAGGACTGGACAAGAGAGCTAGGAGCCCGGGCTTGGACTCCAGGCCAGAGACTGGACAAGGACCCAGTACCTGGGTCTTGCCTCTGGCTCGGACCCCAGAACTAGGCAAGGACGAGGCTGGAGTCTTCAGACTTGAGGCTAGAGACTAGAGACTTGGCTTGGCTTGGCAAGAGGCCAGAGGCTGGAGTCTTCAGGCTTGGGGCCAGCCAGGAGGCTGGAGTCTTCAGGCTTGGGGCTAGGCAAGAGACGAGGTGAGGCTTGGCAGGAGGCTGGAGACTTGAAATGAGGCTGGAGGCTGGAGGCGAGGCGAGGCTGGAGTCTGGAGGCTGGAGGCTAGAGACTGGAGGCGAGGCTTGGCAGGAGGCAGGAGACTTGAGTCAAGGCTTGGCAGGCTCCTCCTGGGCAGGGTGCAGTACTCCTGCGCAGGATGCGGATCATCACCCGACAGAGGCAAGGGACAGGAAGGGACAGAACCAACCCCAGGTAACAGCAAGACGGCCTGCCTTACCTAGGCGGAGGCAAAGGACAGAAAGGGAGCTAGGTACAGGATGGCTCCAGGCAAGACTGCAGGTGAGAGTTACCAGCAAGGGAAAGCAAGGCTTCTGGCAAAGAAAGGTGAGATGAGAACTTCAGGCAAGGCGAGAGTTACCGGCAAGACAAGGCAGGGCAGGGCAGGGCTTCAGGCGAGGAAACAGAAGGCAGGGCAAGGGATACAAGGAGTAAGGACAAGAACAATCCAGCAGCCATGCCCTGGTCTCTGGAGATATTTATGCAGCCAGCCCCAACAGGCATCAGCTGCCTTAATTAGTGCTGAACAAGAACAGAAACAGGGTAGGCAGGAAAACCTGGATCAAGGGTCGATAGACCGGACCGTGAACCGGAATACGGACTTCACGGACCGGACCATTACAGATTCAAGAATGTGGTTCACTACCACCTTTTGAGAGGTCAATGAGGGTTGGCCAAGAAGTACTGACCTTGTCAATGATGCTTACATCTTGAAAAACAACCTCTGTGATGTCAACGTTGGAATTCTTGCACAGATCGCTCTGTCAGCTCCTTTCCTTGGATTATTACCATAATTTATTTTTTGATCCTTTCATGGGGTGTGGCCGTCTGGCAAGGATGGTGGATCTGGGAATTCTGCAGCTATGCCTGTAACTGAGAATGCTTGCCACTTTATCCCAAAGCTGCAGGGGACACAGCAAATTGTTATATCTAATTTAGTTAACCAAAATCTGTGCTGGACAACCAATAATCAGAATATATATATATATAATATTAAAGAAGTAAGTAGGCTCAGTGAGATTTAGAGATTTAGAGATGCACAGCACAGTGACAGGCCCTTCTGGCCCTACAAGCCCACGGGCCCAATTACACCCATGTGACCAATTAACCTATTAATCCATATGTTTTTGGAATGTGGGAGGACCTGGAACACCTAGAGGAAACCCATGTGTTCATGGGGAGAGAGTGCAAACTTCTTACAGACATGGGTGGGAATTGAACCCGAGTTACTGGCACTCTAATAGCGTTATGCTAACCACTATGATTCTATGCCACCGCTTGAGTTGAGCGAATAAGTAGTGCATTAATATGCCTTAACCTGAACCATCCCACCTAGAGGAGTGGCTTTGTAGGAATGAACAGACAAACTGGATGACAAATGAGAAAATAAATTATATTTTTATACTATATACTGAGAAGTTACAGGTTATTTATGAAAATTATCAGCTAAAATTCACGACTTCATAGAAAATAAAACTACACTGACTACAAATTCTATTCCACTGTACAATGTGCTTTAGAAGTTAATGGTGCTTTGTTGCACGAAGCAAGATGTGGAAGAAGCCATCGATCAAAATTGTACGCCTCAGGCAACCTACTGCAAAATGTGAATTCTCTGACCTTAAGCAAGAACTAAAAATGCAGATCATTGATGGATATATATCAAAGTAACTTTGATGATTTGGTCCTTGGAAAAGGGTATTGAACTATGCAGGCTGCTGAAGATGGCTGTCACTTTCAGAGACCAGAACAAATGAGGTAGAAAGACAACAAGAAACTGCTGCAAATATTGCCCAAGTAGAAAATGATCACCAGGGCAGAACTTTTTGCTTAAAACCTCCAGAGAACATCTACCAGAATCAAAAAGACAGACAGAACTCAAGACTGTGCTTTTATTGTGGCATTTAACCCAACAAAGCAGGATGCACTATACACTCCAGGGAATCCATGTACTGTACGTCAACTGAAAACTCAAACTATGGTAAAAAAAATGTCATTTGGCAAATCAGTGCATTCTTACTCATCACAATCCATAATACACATTTGTTATTCAATACACTTGTCAGAGTAGTCAGCCGCTGGTTGAAGCAAACTTTTTCAAACTGTGAATCAGTGTACTTGTCAATGCAAAAGATAACTAATCCTCCAACATTATCACCCTACTCCAAAACAGCAAGAATATGTCAGGAGACACAAGAGACTGTAGATAGTGGAATTTGGAGTAAAAAACAAACCACTGGAGGAATTCAGTGGTCGGTCAGCATCTGTGGAGGAAAAGGGACAGTCAGCATTTCCTGGCAAGACCATATATCAGAATATTTTCTTGTGAATTTGACTAAACTGAAAATCATAAATGACATTCACGTTTAAGGCTGATATTCTGACATTCTCTCAAATCCCAGGTGACTGTAATAATCTTTTGTGTTTCCATATGGCTCTCTACATTAGCTGGGGGGGGGGAGACCTGATACAGGTTAATAAAATTATGAGAGGCATTGACAGAGCAGGCAGTCAGTATCTTTCTCCTCAGAGTTGAACTGTCTAGTACTAAATGACATGTATTTAAGATGAGAGAGGTAAAGTTCAAAAGGGATGTGCTCGACATGTTTTTTTGTGCAGTGGTGTGGGTGCCCAAAATGTGCTGCCAGGGATAGTAGTGGTGGCTGATACAATAGTGGCCTTTAAGAACTTTTAGATAGGCACCAAAATATGCAGAGAAAGGAGAGATATGGACCTTATGCAGACAGAAGTGATTGGCTTAATTTGGTATCATTATGTTAATTAGACTAATATACAACATCGTGGGCTGAATGATCTATTCCTGAGCTGTAATGTTCTACGTTCTACTTTACTATGATCCTGTAGTCTTGCAATCTAGTAAACATTCACTTCTGAAATCATTCATCAGAACTTCTGATCTTTGTCACTTCCGATGAAGGCCTTTGACCAGTAAAATTGATTTTTTTTTCTCCTTCCACAAATGCTGCCTAATTTGCTGAGTTCTTCAAGCATTTTATGTTTCATTTCAAATAATAAAAGAATAATTCTATTTCATCCACAAAATTTTGTGAATTTTAGAAATATTCATACTATATGTTGTGTATGTGTATCATGCAACAAATGAAGACAAACACAAACATATACTGAAGAAAGTTGCATAACAATAATTTAGAAAAAACATTAAGATACAGCTATTGCCATTTTGTATATAAATTACTTGGCATGAGCCAGTGACAGCTTTTAAAGAAGACCCATTTGTGAAACATCATGCTGTGTGCTTCACCAGATTATATTCATAATTTCATTTACAAAAACTAATCGAGTCAGAATCCGCAATACTGAATTGAACAACTACAGAGACGCCAAGTTGTGGGGGAGGAGCGGGGCTGCATTTCCCGAAAACCACCAGTGTGCAGAGTTTCACATAATGCAAAGTCACATCGCCTGCACGTGCACCAAGAAATGAGGGCTGAAAAAAAGACAGATTTCATATGAGTGAGATTTACTCATCTCAGATCTTCCATTGGTAATGATTTGCAAATTGCGCAAGCATAAATTTCCATTTTACAACTTGCATACTAAAATTAGAGCAAGTAAAAAAATGAAAAAGTTACTCAACAGTATTCGTTCAAAGATCTTTAACTGATTTAGAGTGAGATCATATAACAGTTGTGTCAATATTACCCCATTGTTCTGGAGTGTTCCCATTTCCTTCTGATAAATAATCTCTTGCATAATTTAAAGTGATTGGAAAGATGTAAATTTGGGATGACATTTTAATGCAACTGAAGTGTGTGATCACTGCAATTTTTTCCATACCAACATGACTCCCCCGTTGCATCAGGCTTAATGATATGCTTTGCCTGAAACTCCTCCACAGTAGCTGCACAAACAATTATATCAGTGAATTCTACACCCATGAACCAGCCCCCCATAAATACTGGGGAGTGAATTGACACATTGTTATCAGATTCATCCTTGCATTTAACTAGGTGCTACATCTAATTCTCGATCTCCGGCCTTCCTGGCAACTATTAATAAAATACACCTGTTAATGTTACCTCCTTGTCTGTGTCCTGCACTTGGGTTCCCTCCCAAATGCCGCATTGTAACAAGGGCATGCCCTTTTCTTACTGTTACCATCAGGTAGGAAATACAGAAGCCTGAAGGCACACATTCAGCGATTCAGGAACAGCTTCTTCTCCTCTGCATTCTGATTCCTAAATGGACTTTGAATCTTTGGACACTACCTCACTTTTTTTCTATATACAGTTTTTCTGTTTCTGCATGTTTTTAATCGATTCAATATACATAATTGATTTACTTGTTTATTTTTTATTATTTTTTAACTTTTATTTATTGTTATTATTTTTTTCTCTGCTAGATTATGTATTGCATTGAACTGCTGCTGCTAAGTTAACAAATTTCATGTCACATGCTGGTGATAATAAACCGGAACAAGTGCTACACATGCCCTTACACTTCCTCCCTTACCACCATTCAGGGCCCCAAACAGTCCTTCCAGGTGAGGCATCACTTCACCTGTGAGTCGACTGGGGTGATATACTGCGTCCAGTGCTCCCGATGTGGCCTTTTATATATTGGTGAGACCCGGCGCAGACTGGGAGACCGCTTTGCTGAACATCTACGCTCTGTCTGCCAGAGAAAGCAGGATCTCCCAGTGGCCACACATTTTAATTCCACATCCCATTCCCATTCTGACATGTCTGTCCACGGCCTCCTCTGCTGTGGAGATGAAGCCACACTCAGGTTGGAGGAACAACACCTTATATTCCGTCTGGGTAGCCTCCAACCTGATGGCATGAACATCGACTTCTCTAACTTCCGCTAAGGCCCCATCTCCCCCTCGTACCCCATCTGTTACTCATTTTTATGCACACATTCTTTCTCTCACTCTCCTTTTTCTCCTTCTGTCCCTCTGAATATACCTCTTGCCCATCCTCTGGGTCACCCCCCCCTTGTCTTTCTTCCCGGACCTCCTGTCCCATGATCCTCTCGTATCCCCTTTTGCCTATCACCTGTCCAGCTCTCGGCTCTATCCCTCCCCCTCCTGTCTTCTCCTATCATTTTGGATCTCCCCCTCCCCCTCCAACTTTCAAATCCCTTACTCACTCTTCCTTCAGTTAGTCCTGACGAAGGGTCTCGGCCTGAAACGTCGACTGCACCTCTTCCTATAGATGCTGCTTGGCCTGCTGCGTTCACCAGCAACTTTGATGTATGTAACCTGATTCTGATTCTGATTCTGATTCATCTTTTCAAAACTCCGGCATGAGCAGCAGAAATCCAATCAGAGACTATTTTTTTCCATTTTGTATCATGTTTTGTTTTCCACTTCCAAGGCTGAAAACCTTTCAAATTTCAGACAAGTTCCTATGAAATTCAAATGTTACCTGCACGATGCAGTGGGGATTCAAGAGAGATATACAGGCCAAAATGCTTAACAGTTCATTGAGTGGTTTCAGGCTGAAGGTAAACTTTTATCTTGACCGGATCAAGACACTTATCTCAATGGTCTTTTCTGCAAAAGCATCTTGAAAGTTCCGCTATAAATTGCGCATGAGTTTTTAAATTGACGTGGCCTTATTCGGGAAAATCTAAAAGATAAAAGAAAATCCTTTATATATTGCAGCTACCTTGGGAATTTCTAACTGACTTAACTTGAGAATAAAAGGCCAACAGTTTGAAACGTCTGTTCTTACATGTTGCCAACAATTTGCATTATCCATCTATTGCCGTGGTCTTCTTATCTCCTTCCTCTTAACTGAATGCTCCAATCAGCTGGAGCCGAGAGCATAAGATGGCAGTTTACATGCTATTGAAGTAATGTGCTTTACTTGGCTTTGTTTGCGTATTCCTGGAGATACACTTGAAAACAGAACACAGATTTGAAATGCATGAATGATCACACTTGAGCACAAAGCCAAATAAAACTGACAAACTGCTTTCTGCCCCAAGGTAACCATTCTATGACAAAGCTTTATTCAAGATTGTATATTGCCGTCTTCTTGCTGAATACCCTTTTAATTAATGCTCCATTTTTCACCAACTGACATATAAAGCTAATTCTTGTAACAAAACTGTCAAGGGTTTATCTCCAGCAACATTTCCGTGATTCAGGAATTCACTGCCAGATCTGGCTTGACCACATATTGCACCCTACAGTTCACTGACAAGACTGTGTGCAGCTATAGAATTATATATTAATACCCACTTCTTACCTCCATGGGAGCTCTTATTTCAACTCCTTTCTGCTGTCTCCTCCATCTCATCCTCACCAACTGGGAGGAGTTCATGGAGCCTTTATCATATTGAGAGAAGCCATCCAATCAGGTGCCTTTATCACCTCACAGCATTCCCCATGCCCAGATAACCAAACTTGAGCATTAGGTGGTTTCCCACTCCCATTATAAATTTATTTGACCTTTTATCTTTCCATTCTGACTTTTCTTCTTTTCTTCCATGGAATCACACAGCACAGAATCTCCAGAAAAACAGTCCCTATTCCCAGCTGGTCCATGTAGACCAAGATGCCCATCCAAGTTAGTTCCATTTGCCCGTGTTTGACCCATATCTCTCTGAATCTTTCCTAACAATGTTCCAAGTATCTTTTAAATGTTGTCAATGTATTTGCCTCAACCACTTCCTTTGGCAGCTATACAGACAATCTTTGGGTGAAAAAAAATTGCCTCCTCAGCCTCCTCTTAAATTTTCACCTGTCGTCTTAAATCTATGCCTTCTAGTTCCTTAATTCTTCAATCTGGGAAAAAGACTGTGTACATTCAGCATATATATACCGCTCATACTTTTATATACCTCTTTAAAATCAAGGTATCATCCCATTTGCCTACATTAGGCCCGCATCCCTCTAAACTTTTCCTATCCACGAACCTGTGTTAAGATGGCAAAGAGCTGCACCCTCCATCAAGAACTTGGCTCAGATTTAGTTGTTGCCTTTTTTTTTAGTTTAGTAGGGATAGTTTTGGAGTCAGAGAGGAGAGTTAGGTGTTATGTTAGGTTTAGGGACAGTGATAAGTGGAAGTCAGAGGTCAGAAAAGGGTTCAGGGAGAGGGATGTGGAGGAGTTAGAGGTCAGGCCTTCATTCTGTGTACTCTGTTTGAAGGCCAGCTACGTGGACGTCACTATTGTACCCTGCACTCGTAGGCCAGCAGTATGGACATGGGACGAAGGACATTCGGAGTCTCTGCGCCTACTCAGTGCTCGATAGCCAGTGACGTGGACAATGACATAGGACATCCGTGGATGCCGGACTGTCCCAGGATCGGATAGTTCAACGCAAGCAGGAGGTATGCGGAGGCTCAAGGGCTGTCAGTCAGCGCACCTGGAGTTCAGAGTTTTGGGTTCCATTATTAGCTAGTCTGGAGTTTGATATTAAAGATCAAAGCCTGAAGGTTGATCAGAAGTCTGGAAGTTGAAGCATGATAGTCGAACCCTAGAGACTGGAAACCTGTTCTGGAGTTGGAGGTCTGTCCGTGTATATGGATGGATGGGAGGAGAAGGAGTGAGGAAACAGATTTGTTTTTCTTTGTTGTTTTGTTGCTTGATGTGTTCTCTATTGTTCTGTTGAGCATTGTGGGTATGCTATGTTGGCTCCAGAAAGTGTGGCCTCAGCACACCCTTAGGTGTGTTGATTGTTAACATAAACAACACAGTATGTTTCGATGTACATGTGATAAATAAATCTGAATTTTAATCCCTCTAAGTGTCTTTTTCAAGTCCTCTTTTGTCCTTGCAGCTGAGTGCTCCATTTCTATTTTCACTTCCTCCCTAAAGTTTATAAACATAAAAGGAGAACCTACAGCCAGACAAATTTCTCCATCTGTTTTGAAATGTTAAGCCAGGATGACTACACAGTGACAAGACCTTTCATGAGGTTACAACACAACAGACCAGCACAAGTTCTGTCTCCATTTAAAAAAATACTTTGTCAGCCAGTAAGTGGTATTACCTGGCTTAGCCACCTGTTAAAACTCTGGAATTCAGAAATATCCAAACAAGATTAAAATCATGAATGAGATCTGTTGGAAATATAAAACATAAATATTTCCTTTGAAGACTAAGCAAATTTGGCATGTCTCCACTGACCCTCACTAATACATGTTTCCCCTGCCATCCGAAGGTAGAGCGATCCAATGAAATGGTTCATAAGCCGAAATGTTGTAAAGGAGCAATTACCATTTATTTATACGGGAAAAATTTTTGAGCGTTTCCAGACCCAAAAAATAACCTACCAAATCATGCCAAATAACACATAAAACCTAAAATAACAGCAACATATAGTAAAAGCAGGAATGATATGATAAATACACAGCCTATATAAAGTAGAAATACTTTTTGCAATCATTGAAGTACTGTCTAGCGCAGGGAAAATCTCACGCAAGCGCTCTCGTCAGAAGCACTCTCTCCAGTAACCTTTAAGCTATGAGGCTGCCAAATCATACCAAATAACAAATCATACTAAATAACACAAAAATACACAACCTATATAAAGTAGAAATAATGTATGTACGGTGTAGTTTCACTTACGGGAATCGGGATGGTGTGTTAGGCTGAGTCGCCGGAAATTGGGGTGGTGGGAGGTAGAGGAAACTGGGGTGTCATCTCATCATAGTCTATTTCCAATAGGGCAGCCAGGTCATCTTTTTCTATGTCTGCCTGCCTCGATGTCGAAGGTCGAGGTTCGTCATCTGCTGTGGCTGATGTGCAAGGCTTGAAAAACGACAGTATATTTGACTGCTGAGCCTCGTGCATTTTTGGATCATCCAGTTCTTTGTAAGCACTCAAAACATCCTGCAAACCTGCCCTAAACCTATGTGCCCTTTCAAAATTAAAGTCATACTTTTCTGCAATCATTGCAGCGCTGTCAATCGCAGCGAAAATCTCACGCAACTGCTTCACGTCCTGGACGACTTCATTTTCGCTACTGCGTTCGGTTTCAATTGCTATCCTTTCCTCTTGCAATTGCATCAGCTCTTCATCTGTCAATTCTTGGTCATGGGATGCCAAAACCTCTTCAACATCATCTTCGTCAACTTCCACAAACCCAGCCTCCTTAGCCAAGCTCACTATTGTCGTATTTATTGTTGATGGTTCGAAGCCTTTAAAATCGTTCACTGCTTCGGGACATAGTTTCCTCTAAATGTCATTTCTCATCGAGACTGTTAGCCTATCGAGAGCATCTCCAATGTTGGCGATTGTCAGTTTTATATTGTAGTCTTTCCAGATCTCTCGCAAAGATGCTTTGGAGTTGCCCTCTCTGTCAATAGCACTTACAATAAAACGCATCACATCTTGCATATAGTAAGCCTTAATCATGGCTATTAGGCCTTGATCACACGGCTACAGCAACGATGTCGTATTCGGCGGTAAGAACGCCACACGAATGTTACCGCCATACTCGGTAATGGCAGGCGGATGAGCAGCACAATTATCGACAATCACAAGACACTTATTATCGAGGTTATTTTCTCTACAATATTTTTCAACAAAAGGACTAACATATCTGCTCATGTACTCAGAAAAAAGTACTTGGGTGTTCCAACTGCTTGGATGTGAACGGAGCACAACGGGAAGTGTTTTCTTATTAACGCCTTTAAGTGCCCTCGGATTTTCTGAATGGTACACTAGTAGAGGCTTAAGGACAGCATCACCAGTGGCGTTAATAATAGGCATTAAGGTAAACCTGTCCTTCGATGTCTTGTGTCCCTTAGCCTGCTTTTCTTCTTTCGAAATAAATGTCTTACTCGGCAATTTTTTCCAATAAATTGCAGTTTCGTCACAGTTAAACACTTGCTTATACGAATAACCACCTTCTGTAATTATTATCTTCAGTTCTTCTGGGAACCTTTCAGCAGCTTCAGTTATCAGCCGAAGCACTCTCTCCAGTAAACGATAAACTATGAAGCTGCCCTCGCCTCAGAAACCCATCAAACCACCCGTGACTACCTGTAAATTCCACTTTCGCAACACTTTCATCACCATCAGCCAGTGCTTTCTGTTTCAGCTTATTAAAAAGACTGACTGATTTCTCCTTAAGTATAAGGTAACTTAAAGGAACACCACGTTTTGTACACCCATCAATCCACTCAAGCAATAGACTTTCCATTTTATCCATTACTGGATGCCGACGAAGAGAGACCACTTTGCTATGAACTATGAGCAGAACCAACAGTAACATCGGCAACTTTCAAGCTTTTTTCTCTCTGCATATAAATAGTGCGAATGGTGGATGCAGGTAGGTTCAATGCGCAGACAATGTCCTTACTTCGTTCACCATGATCGAAATGCTTAATTATGTCTAGTTTTACGATAAGTGTAACACCCTTATGAGTTCTTTTAGGCTTTTCCGATACCTTAGAACTCATCTTGCTAACGGATGCACAAAATAAATCGAGATAAAGCACGTGTTTAAGCAATGGCGGCTAGATTGCAGTTTTGGGGGAGCAGCTTGGCTGCTCGGGGCGCACGCTGCTTTTTTTTTCGCACGCCGCCATTTTTTTCGCACGCCGCCATTTTTCACGCGTTGCTTTTTTCGTAACAGTGAGAAAACCTTCTGCTAGCGAAAGCAGGGTACTAATGTAGGTCTTTCGTAACAGTGAGGTTTCGTAAAATGAACGTTCGAAAAGCGGGGGACACCTGCATCTAGAGGTATGTCACTGAAAGCATCCGATCTGAATGCATCAGAGCTTAGTATGACAATTGGTGTGCCCAAGACTGCAGGAAATTGCAGACAATTGTGGACACTGCTCAGTCTATTATGAAAACTAATCACCATCCATAGACTCTACTTACCTCTTGCAGCCAGCATAATCGAAGACTCTTCCCACCTGGACATTTCGTCTACTCCATCCTTCCATGTGGCAAAAGGTACGAAAGCTTGAAAACATGTACCATCAATCTTCAGAACAGACTTTATCCCACTGTCATAAGTCCTGCACACAGACATCTCTGATGTTAAGGATGAACTGTTTACCTCACGATCTCTCTCATCTTTGGTCTTGCACCTCATTGTCAACCCCCACGGCACTCTCTGTATAACTGTACAACAGTAACACTATATTTTGCATTCTGTTTTTCCTTCTCCATTTTACAACCTCAAAGCACTAATTTCCTCCCTCTCCTTTCCCGCTTTTTTTCATTCCCCTCCAGCTCCCCTTTTACCTCTTCTCTTCTCCACATTTGCCTATCATCTCCTTCTGGTAACCCTACTCCTTCCTTTCCTTTCATGGTCGACGATCCTTTTCCATCATGCTCCTTCTTTTTTAGTAGGCTTGACACTGTAATGGCGTTTCACAGATCTCTGTAGAATACCCCTCAGACAACTGCAGCTCATTCAGAATGCTGCTGTTAAAGTCTTCACTAAGACCAAGAAAATAGAACACATCACTCCAGTTCTCAGATCATTACACTGGCTTCCTGTCCATCAGAGTATTGACTTTAAAATATTACTACTGGTTTATAAAGCACTGATGCAACGCAAAGATTTTTACTCCTTGGATGCAAGAATGATTACGGTGTTAGTGTTATTCATGTGTATGTGGAGATGATATTGAATTTCTACCTGATGTTCCCAAGGGGAAATAATGGTCTAGGACCAAAACACGTCGCAAACTCTTGCTGCATTATGAACCTTCCCGAGCTCTCAGGTGGTCTGTGGCAGGTCTGCTTTCTGTCCCCAGTGTCAAAACTAAACATGGTGAAGCAGTTTTTAGTCCTTTTGCTCCATGGATCTGGAATAACCTTCCAAAGGATCTAAAGTCTGCCCCAACTTTTAGCTCTTTTAAATCAAGGCTTAAAACTTCTTTTTCACGGTAGCTTTTAATTAGAATTTCGTGTACTGTAACTTTTATTTATCATGTTTATTTTTTGTGTGATCTGATTCTCTTATATGTTGTCTCAAAGATGATGCTTGATTTCTATATCTTGTTCTATATAAAGCACCTTGAATGGCCTTGTGTTTGAAAAGTGCTAAACGAATAAACTTGCTTGCTTGTTTCTCCAGCACATTACCTTTTCTACCCATCACCTCCCAGCTTCCTACTTCATCCCTACCTACCCTCGTACCCTGCCTCACTTATCACCTTCGAGCTTGCATTCCTTCCTTCTCTCCTCCACCTTTTATTCTGCTGTCTTCCCCCTTTCTTTCCTGTACTGATGAAGGGTCTTGGCCCAAAATGTCAACTGTTTATTCACTTCCATAGATGTTAACTGACTTGCTGAGTTCCTCAAGTATTTTGTATGTGTTACCTCAAAATACTGATGTTGTGGAGATGATCTATACGGATGGCTTGCAAAACGAACTTAACTACTGTATCTTGGTGCATATGACAATAATAAACCAGTGCCAATATTATTTTTAAAAAACATTTTAAACAACTAAAACATAAAAATTGTTAACTACTTATACTTAGTTTGCTTACTCTCAGCAGTTACTCTCCTTTGAAATGCATGGTGTCACTCTTGTGCTGGCCGGTATCAATGAACGCAGTTTCAGCAGGCAGAAGTCTTCACCCTAATGTTGTGATGTTGCTACAAGAGTCAGTCTTTCTGATGGATTCCCAAGGAATGCAGTCAAGATACAACCAACAAAGACTACTCAGCAAGCTAGGAACTGATTCATATTCATCCATATGTTTCCCGGAATTTTTTGATTGACTTCTTCCAGTCAGATTTTGGCATCTCTCACCATACCAAGTTGATTTTACTTAAAGTCATGGCTAACAACTTACGTGGCAGAGGAAAAAGTAAAATTACCTTGTCAACTTGACTGGAGCCTTTTATAATTTGATGAAACCATTCTTCAAGTTCAAGTGTAATAGTCATTGAATGATACAAATGTATACAGCTAAACAAAACAATATTCCTCTGGGCTAAGCTACAAAACACTGGAGCTATAGTCACACACAGCGTAAATAATTACAATAACACATATATTCACAAAACAATATTAACACAAGTCCTTGAGTGGTATGACCTGAAGGCTGAATGGTACATGGGATGTTGTCCCAAAGCCACGTTTCTACAAGAGCAAGCGCACAGCAGTTCCTCATCTTGGTCTAGGTCAGCTGCACACAAAGGCAAATCAGCTTGTCTAATGCATGGTCTCCACAGACAAAAGGCAATCCAGCTTGTCTTTCAAGGAGTGCTCCGCCATTAAGAAAGCCAGCTTACAGGGGCCATCCCCCAACCCAGCACAGATTCCAGCATGCTCGGCATGCCCCTGTTCTCTCTTATACCACCTCCGATGCCTCCTCCCCTGGGTGTCTGTAACAGATGACACCGCGGTATGAGAGCCTGGTCCACGCAACAGGCAAAGCCATGCAACTCCCCACACCTTCAGTCTTTCCGATGAACCAATGAACCAGACTTATGGTATTTTGTATTAACAATGTCCAACAGGGTCTTGTGATCACAAGAGAAATGCTTCGGACAAACTTTTGCACTATTTTTGCACCCGGAGAGGCCTCTGTGACCATGTGCATCGCCATCTTATCTGACTTCACACTTTATCATCTTCTCAATGTGCTCTTGATTGGTTCTATTGCTTCCATTCTAATGTACCTTGTCAAAGTCAGAGAAACACTGGCAAAGGCTTTTTCTATTTCCCATGTATATGCTCCCCCTTGGGAACATCAGGTTGAAACACAATATACATGAATTACACTCTAACACCATGACCATTCAGGTCCCTCTACTTTCTCTAAATTTCATACTCAGTACAGTGACTGGATGTGTGAAAACCCTTTCCAGCAGAGTATAATGAAGAAGGAATCCATTGCCCTCAATCCCTGTCAGAAGCAGTGTCCAGTTGCCTTGAGCCCAATCTTCCCTTTGGCAATTGTCTGAAGCTGAATCACATTCATGACAACTTTGGTGTCAGGTTTGCCCCTACTATGAGATTCCAGTCACATGTTTGGGCTTTTGCCATGACAGTTGATGCTGTCTTCAATTGCATGCCTTGCTGCATTTGTTATTAAAATACATCCGTAGTTTGTCATCTCTGAACTCATCTTTTCTTCTGTTACTCCTTTCTATCTTCAGTAAATTTGAGATCTCCTGAAATTCCATATTTTAAGTTCATTGCCCCCTTTATATATAACTTTCACCAGCCCTACAACCTTCAGAGATACAGTACTGTGCAAAAGTCTTAAGGCACATACTGTATGTTCCTAAGACTTCTGCACAATACTGTACCTCCATGTCCTCAAAGCCTCTTCACCATACCTAGCTTACTTGCATCACATTAGGTAACTCTCTCTTTATCCAAATATCCTGAAATCCTAACAGTCTACTGTAAACCTTTGCACCTCTTTAAAGCCTAGTTCTCTTGCCAAGCATTTGATCATGTGGCTGGATATCAAATCAAGTTTGCTAACTCTCCTGTAAAATGCCATGAGATATTTACAATGCAGAAGTGATTATAGAAGTAGATGTTACTATTGTCACAAATTTCAGCTCTACATTACTCTGATTTTATTTTGCTGCTCTTTTCATGAATTTAATATTGACTCTGGTTAGATTTGTAATGTAGGGTAGTTTAAAAGGAGCATATTTGAAACTACAATGTTTTCCCTTCTAAACTAATTTTCATTTTTTTACTGTGCCTATACACATGAGGTTGTTTGAAATGAAATAATCAGTTTTGCATCACTTCACTTTGTGATTATACAATTCAATGAAAACTGATTCCTTATCATGTTCCATTGATGCGGTAATATATACTACAAAAACACCAGAGTCTGGAGCAATGCCAGCATTTCTATGGAAATATTTTAATCATGTTTGCATTATATGTGGTTCTGTCTGTAATGCACTTCATTCTCGAACAGTATTCAGGCAATTCCTAAAATGGCCCTTTTGAAAAGGTAAGAGAGGCATAATTTTGTTTTCTGCAAATGAAAATATTTCCCTTCAAGGCAAGCATGTAAAAAGGAGATATTCTATTCCACTTTCTCCAGGGATTGTTATATGGGATATTAAAGCACATATTGTTTCATTCCCTCCCCATCTCTTGATATTAATGTGTTTGGAATGTCTATATATAGCTCAGCATTGGAAGTGATTTTAGCTGTGTTAATGGATTCTTTGACCAGATTCCCTACTCCCTAATCAAATGGTCTTGAAAATTGTTGCATAAGATCAATATAACTTAAATACATTGCATTTACCAACCACCTTTGCTCTTTGTTGTCCAATAGGCACAACAAAAGAATCAAGATCATATTACTGCATCATAATATGGAATTCAGTATAAGTAAATGAGAGATAACAAGTTAAGAATCATGAATATGTCTAATGTACCATCAATAATTTGGGAAATGTGGTAGGCTTGGCATTTTCACATAATATACATATAAAGAAGGAAAGTACAGCAAAGTATTCAGACTAACAGCAAAAATTGCTTCACATCATAAGTCACTATTAAAATCTTTGCCTCAATGCACTCAGAGTAAAGTTAATGGGTTAGAATTTTCCATGCGAGTTCTGAGAAAAATTCTGGTAAATGCCATTAAAATACATGAAAATATCACTTTGCAGTAGCTATGACCAATTAAGAGACAACAGGTCTACTTTTAACTATTACCATTCTGTAAAGATGCAATGTTTATCCCCAAGTATATGTCTTCTCTTCCACTAGTAAGAAACATAATATTGTCATGCTTTATTGGGACAAAATACCACACAAGATTGCCATCCACTGTGTTGAGACATATAACACATGTGACAGAGCATGTGAAGGCTATTCAGCCCTCTGATTCATTCCACCATTCAATAAAATCTTGGTTAATCTCGGTATAACCTCAGCTCCATGTCCTCATGTGTGTCCAGTAACCTTTCATCCCTTATTTATCAAGAATATAATAAATTCTGCCTTAACAATGGACAAAGACTTCATCTACCTTCCTTAATGAAGAAGTTCTATGACATTCTAAGAGAAAAATAAATGTATTGCATCTGTTCTAAATTGGTGAATTATTTATTTTATAAAATATTGGCAGTATATACATCAGTAATCTAAGAATTAACTATAGTAGAGTATATTTGAGTAATTCTAACTAGATGCTTCACTAAGTTGACAAAAATTCTTTAATGTTCTGCCTGGGGTTCACCTGAATTGGTCAAACATTCACAGATATCAACACACTTATGTAATGCAGATACAACAATGTATATTCTTTGAACTTCCCATGGCTATTAATAAAACTAGTGAAATTAATTCCCCAAAGGCATGAGTTCCAACATAATTTGAACTATTGAGTCATAGAAACAAACAGCAAAGAAACATGTCCTTCAGCCCATCGAGTCCATACTGACCTGTGTATATTAATCCCATAAATAACCAAATTGTTTGTTTTCCAAATCCTCCACATTCCCATTAACATCCACTCCTCCAGATTCTATGCATTATCTACTAACTGGGAGCAATTTGCAGAGCAGACTTGATGGGCCAAATGGCCTAATTCTGCTCCAATATCTTATGGTCTTATGGTCTAATTTACAGTGGTCAATTATCCCCTCAACTTACCTGATATTGGGCTGTGGGGAAAAAAGAAAGACCATCAGGGAAAACACAGAAAAAGGGAAAATGTGCAAACTCCACTCAGACAGCACCTGAGATTAGGATTGAACCCAGGTCACAGGAACCGTGAGGCAGTTGTTCAACCAGCTGTGTCACTGTGGTGTTCTTAAACCATTCTGTTAATCCAATAAAAATAGAGTTTATTTGAATCTCTTCCTTTCTTTTGCTGGAATACTCTAAGTTCCATTTAGTGCTCTGTGATTTTAACCACATCATGATCATCATCAGAATGACTTGACTGGCAAATCCGTCAGTGTATTGTATATCCTGAGTAAGTACCCAGTACTACGAAAGCAGGATTGAGCAAAGTTTGAGTTCTGGCCAAAATCCAATCGTCCACTTGTTCATAGAAATATAGAAACATAGAAAATAGGTGCAGGAGTAGGTCATTCAGCCCTTCGAGCCTGCACCGCCATTTATTATGATCATGGCTGATCATCCAACTCAGAACCCCACCCCAGCCTTCCCTCCATACCCCCTGACCCCCGTAGCCACAAGGGCTATATCTAACTCCCTCTTAAATATAGCCAATGAACTGGCCTCAACTGTTTCCTGTGGCAGAGAATTCCACAGATTCAACACTCTCTGTGTGAAGAAGTTTTTCCTAATCTCGGTCCTAAAAGGCTTCCCCTCTATCCTCAAACTGTGGCCCCTCGTTCTGGACTTCCCCAACATCGGGAACAATCTTCCTGCATCTAGCCTGTCCAATCCCTTTAGCATTTTATACGCTTCAATCAGATTCCCCCTCAATCTTCTAAATTCCAACGAGTACAAGCCCAGTTCATCCAGTCTTTCTTCATATGAAAGTCCTGCCATCCCAGGAATCAATCTGGTGAACCTTCTTTGTACTCCCTCTATGGCAAGGATGTCTTTCCTCAGATTAGGGGACCAAAACTGCACACAATACTCCAGGTGTGGTCTCACCAAGGCCTTGTACAACTGCAGTAGTACCTCCCTGCTCCTGTACTCGAATCCTCTCGCTATAAATGCCAGCATACCATTCGCCTTTTTCACCGTCTGCTGTACCTGCATGCCCACTTTCAATGACTGGTGTATAATGACACCCAGGTCTCGTTGCACCTCCCCTTTTCCTAATCGGCCACCATTCAGATAATAATCTGTTTTCCTATTTTTGCCACCAAAGTGGATAACTTCACATTTATCCACATTAAATTGCACCTGCCATGAATTTGCCCACTCACCCAACCTATCCAAGTCACCCTGCATTCTCTTAGCATCCTCCTCACAGCTAACCATGCCACCCAACTTCGTGTCATCCGCAAACTTGGAGATGCTGCATTCAATTCCAGCACTGAGCCTTGCGGTACCCCACTAGTCACCGCCTGCCATTCTGAAAAGGTCCCGTTTATTCCCACTCTTTGCTTCCTGTCTGATAACCAATTCTCCACCCACACCAATACCTTACCCCCAATACCGTGTGCTTTAAGTTTGCACACTAATCTCCTGTGTGGGACCTTGTCAAAAGCCTTTTGAAAATCCAAATATACCACATCCACTGGTTCTCCCCTATCCACTCTACTAGTTACATCCTCAAAAAATTCTATGAGATTCGTCAGACATGATTTTCCTTTCACAAATCCATGCTGACTTTGTCCGATGATTTCACCGCTTTCCAAATGTGCTGTTATCACATCCTTGATAACTGACTCCAGCAGTTTCCCCACCACCGGCGTTAGGTTAACTGGTCTATAACTCCCCGGTTTCTGTCTCCCTCCTTTTTTAAAAAGCAGGGTTACATTAGCCACCCTCCAATCCTCAGGAACTAGTCCAGAATCTAACGAGTTTTGAAAAATTATCACTAATGCATCCACTATTTCTTGGGCTACTTCCTTAAGCACTCTGGGATACAGACCATCTGGTCCTGGGGACTTATCTGCCTTCAATCCCTTCAATTTACCTAACACCTCTTCCCTACTAACATGTATTTCACTCAGTTCCTCCATCTCACTGGAGCCTCTGTCCCCTATTATTTCTGGAAGATTATTTATGTCCTCCTTAGTGAAGACAGAACCAAAGTAATTATTTAATTGGTCTGCCATGTCCTTGCGCCCCATAATCAATTCACCTGTTTCTGTCTGCAGGGGACCTACATTTGTCTTTACCAGTTTTTTCCTTTTTACATATCTATAAAAGCTTTTACAGTCCGTTTTTATGTTCCCTGCCAGTTTTCTCTCATAATCTTTTTTCCCCTTCCTAATTAAGCCCTTTGTCCTCCTCTGCTGAACTCTGAAGTTCTCCCAGTCCTCAGGTGAGCCACTTTCTCTGGCTAATTTGTATGCTTCTTCTTTGGAATTGATACTATCCCTAATTTCTCTTGTCAGCCACGGGTGCACTACCTTCCTTGATTTATTCTTTTGCTAAACTGGGATGAACAATTGTTGTAGTTCATCCATGCAATCTTTAAATGCTTGCCATTGCATATCCACCGTCAATCCTTTAAGTATCATTTGCCAGTCTATCTTAGCTAATTCACGTCTCATACCTTCAAAGTTACCCTTCTTTAAGTTCAGAACCTTTGTTTCTGAATTAACTATGTCACTCTCCATCTTAATGAAGAATTCCACCATATTATGGTCACTCTTACCCAAGGGGCCTCTCACGACAAGATCGCTAATTAACCCTTCCTCATTGCTCAAAACCCAGTCCAGAATAGCCTGCTCTCTAGTTGGTTCTTCGACATGTTGGTTCAAAAAACCATCCCGCATACATTCCAAGAAATCCTCTTCCTCAGCACCTTTACCAATTTGGTTCACCCAATCTACATGTAGATTGAAGTCACCCATTATAACTGCTGTTCCTTTATTGCACACATTTCTAATTTCCTGTTTAATACCATCTCCGACCTCACTACTACTGTTAGGTGGCCTGTTCACAACTCCCACCAGCGTCTTCTGCCCCTTAGTGTTACGCAGCTCTACCCATATTGATTCCACATCTTCCCAGCTTATGTCCTTCCTTTCTATTGTGTTAATCTCTTCTTTAACCAGCAACGCCACCCCACCTCCCCTTCCTTCATGTCTATCCCTCCTGAATATTGAATATCCCTGAACATTGAGCTCCCATCCCTGGTCACCCTGGAGCCATGTCTCTGTGATCCCAACTATATCATAATCTTTAATAACAATCTGCACTTTCAATTCATCCACCTTATTACGAATGCTCCTTGCATTGACACACAAAGCCTTCAGGCGCTCTTTTACAGCTCTCTTAGCCCTTATACAATTATGTTGAAAAGTGGCCCTTTTTAATTCTTGCCCTGGATTTGTCGGCCTGCCACTTTTACTTTTCTCCTTAGTACTTTTTGCTTCTACCCTCACTTTACACCCCTCTGTCTCTCTGCACTGGTTCCCATCCCCCTGTTGTGAACTAACCTCCTCACGCCTAGCCTCTTTAATTTGATTCCCACCCCCGAATCATTCTAGTTTAAAGTCACCTCAGTAGCCTCTGCTAATCTCCCTGCCAGGATATTGGTCCCCCTAGGATTCAAGTGTAACCCGTCCTTTTTGTACAGGTCACGCCTGCGTCAAAAGAGGTCCCAATGATCCAAAAACTTGAATCCCTGCCCCCTGCTCCAATCCCTCAGCCACGCATTTATCCTCCACCTCATCGCATTCCTACTCTCACTGTCGCTTGGCACAGGCAATAATCCCGAGATTACTACCTTTGCGGTCCTTTTTCTCAACTCCCTTCCTAGCTCCCTATATTCTCCTTTCAGGACCTCATCCCTTTTCCTACCTATGTCATTGGTACCTATATGTACCACGACCTCTGGCTCCTCACCCTCCCACTTCAGGACACGATCAGAAATATCCCGGACCCTGGCACCAGGGAGGCAAACTACCATCCGGTTCAATTCTGACCTTGTCAAAGGCTTTCTGAATTCTTGCTTTTCTATTATGTCTATATCGAAATATCTTCCATTATGAGATATGTCTCACAGGACTCATCTGTCTGGCCAGTGAGGACTAGGATAAGCATGGATTCCTTACACACAGGAAAAGCTAAT
Source organism: Mobula hypostoma (assembly GCF_963921235.1). NCBI lineage: Eukaryota > Metazoa > Chordata > Chondrichthyes > Myliobatiformes > Myliobatidae > Mobula > Mobula hypostoma. The sequence continues at coordinate 34,479,203 of NC_086117.1, forward strand.
GCACTAAATAAAGTATATTAAAACTTCAATGGTTTGCTAGCCAAGTGTGCACATCTATTATTTTTCTTCATTGTATTTATTTTTTCTCTCTTTTTAAGTTCATTATTTGTCTTATTTGCTGTTTATTGATAATATTTCACAGTGCACTTCTGATCAATCACAGGACCCTACTGCCACATCTTCCTCTCACATTTTCACAATTATATTGAAACAAAATTGACTCTCAGAGATTTTAATATCATGGCAGACCTACTCCCACTCATCGGCTGTCTGTGAATTAAAAGCAATCATTTAATTGGATGCAGCCTTATAGGGAGGATTGGAGGATCAGGATTAATTGAATTGCTCTTTCCACAAGCATGGTAGGTGGAAGACCTCCTGCTATGGTTCCGTGATGATGCCACACAGAAAATTTGTGGTGCAATTCATTAATGCATTGTATAACGCCTCTCAGTGTTCTAATTATATCATCAGTGTTCTCTGAGTATATCATCTCAACTATACTTTACGATCACCACTTGATGTCCTTAACAAGCTGAAGTCAATGAAAGACTCTAAGAACTAGCTGGGAAATTGTAGGCCACTGGGCCTGATATCAGCAGTGGGTAAACTACTGGAACATATTCAAAGGGACAGGATATATACAAACATATTTGGATAGTCAGGACCTGATGAAAGATGCTCAACATGCCTTTGTGTGCAATAAGTTGTATCTAACAAATCTTACAGAATTTTTTGAGGAGCTTACCAGGAAAATTGATGAAGAAAGGATAGTGTATATTCTCTACTTAGACTTCCACAAGGCCTCTGACAAGTTCCCACTTGGGAGACTGGTCAAGAAGAATCAGTCACTTAGAATTCAGGGCGAAGTAGTAAATTAGATTCAACAATGGGGGAAGCAAAGTGTGGGAGTAGATGGCTAATTCTCTGCGTGGAGACCCGTGATTAGCGGTGTGCCACAATGATTGGCGTTTGGTCCATTGTTGTATGTAATATATATCAATAATCTGATTGATAATGTGTTAAACTGGATGTGTAAATTTTTGGATAACACCAGGACTGGGGAGCATAGTGAACAATGAGCAAATTTATCAAAGCTTGCAGTGGGATCTGGACCAGATGGAAAGGTTGATTAAAAAATGTCAGATGGACTTTTACGCAGCCAAGTATGAGGTGTTGCACTTTCGGAGGACATACACAGTGAACGGTACGGTATGAGTAGTGTGATAGAACAGAGGGATGTGGGAATGCAGGTCCATACTTCCTTGAAAGTGGTATCATAGTTAGATAGGGCTGTATTAAGAGCCTTAGGTATATTGGCCTGCATATATCATAGTACTGAATACAGGAGTTACAATATTATGGTAAAGTTGTATAAGGCATTGGTGCACTGCAATTTGGAATATAGTGTACATTTCTGTTCAACTGCCTTCAGAAAAAGAATCAATTAGCTTGAAATGATACAGCAAGTACATTCAAGAATGTTGCTGGGAGTTGAAGACCTGAGTGAAATGGACAAGTTAAATAGATTTGATTTTATTCTCTGGAGCATAGGAGACTAACAGGAAATTTGATAGAGATATACAAAATTATGAGGGGCATGATAGGGTAAATTCAATCAGGCTATATCCACTGAGGTTTGGTGAGACTAGAACTAGAAGTCATGGGTTAAGGGTGAAAAATTAAATTGAGTATAAGGCAGAAATTGATATGTCCTTTAATGGTGAGGAGGTTAAGGGTTATTGGGAGAAAATGAGAGAATGGAATTGAAAAACAATCAGCCATGACTGAATGGCAGAGCAGACTCAATGGAAAAAACAAGACCATAAGATATAGGAGCAGAATTAGGCCACTTAGCCCATTGAGTCTGTTCCACCTTGGCTGAACCAATTTTCCTTTCAGCCCCAATCTCCTGCCTTCTCCCTTTATCCCTTCATGCCCTGATCAATCAAGAATAAAATGGCCTAATTCTGCTCATATATCATGATCTTGTGATCTGAAGACAACATCTTGTAGCCCAGCAGTTTTATCATTAATTTCTAGTTAGCACATATACAAACATAACCACAGGGATTCAAATAAGCCATGAAGAAAACAATTGCAAAATGCACATTCTGGCAGAATGAAAGCCTTGTATCCCAATCATACTAAAATGCAGGTACATGCAAGCACACAAGAGATGGAAACAATTAGGCAGCAAGTTTAAAAAGCTGACATGATTTTTAATGTTACTTTTTGTCCAAATTTAGGAATGAACAGCTCTGTTACACAGCTCTGAAGGTCACATTCTGGCACAGTCATAAATATTCCTCAATAATATGACTAACAAGGATGCTGTAGACATTCAAGGAGTTATTGATGGGTTTACCTTGGTGATTGGAATACATGCAGCAGGAACTCCTGCATAAAATTCCCAAATGGAAAGAAACCGAAGTATATAGGCAGTGTGTTCGAAATAACAACCTTTCACATGATCATCAATTGTCACATATTTTATCAGTAAAATGTGTTTTGTTACTAAATTATTGCTTCACAAGACGGGCTTTCATCAATAAAAAGTTATTGATCAACACCATCCGCCCTGCTCTGCTGGGGGAGAAGCTGACAGCGATGCAGGTGGATGCTTCCCTGGCGTCATAGATTCTTGATTACCTGACTGGCAGACCACAGTACGTGTGCTTGCAACACTGTTTGTGTCCGACAGAGTCATCAGTAGCACTGGGACTCCACAGGGGACTGTCTTGTCTCCCTTTCTCTTCACCATTTACACCTCGGACTTCAACTACTGCACAGAGTCTTGTCATCTTCAGAAGTTTTTGGATGACTCTGCCATAGTTGGATGCATCAGCAAGGGAGATGAGGATGAGTACAGGGCTACGGTAGGAAACTTTGTCACATGGTGTGAGCAGAATTATCTGCAGCTTAATGTGAAAAAGACTAAGGAGCTGGTGGTAGTCCTGAGGAGAGCTAAGGTACCGGTGACCCCTGTTTCCATCCAGGGGGTCAGTGTGGACAGGGTGGAGGATTACAAATACCTGGGGATATGAATTGACAATAAACTGGACTGGTCAAAGAACACCGAGGCTGTCTACAAGAAGGGTCAGAGCCGTCTGTATTTCCTGAGGAGACTGAGGTCCTTTAACATCTGCCGGACGATGCTGAGTATGTTCTACGAGTCTGTGGTGGCCAGTGCTATCATGTTTGCTGTTGTGTGCTGGGGCAGCAGGCTGAGGGTAGCAGACACCAACAGAATCAACAAACTCATTCGTAAGGCCAGTGATGTTGTGGGGATGGAACTGGACTCTCTGACCGTGGTGTCTGAAAAGAGGATGCTGTCCAAGTTGCATGCCATCTTGGACAATGTCTCCCATCCACTACATAATGTACTGGGTGGACACAGGGGTACATTCAGCCAGAGACTCATTCCACCGAGATGCAACACAGAGTGTCATAGGACGTCATTCCTGCCTGTGGCCATCAAGCTTTACAACTCCTCCCTTGGAGGGTCAGACACCTGAGCCAATAGGCTGGTCCTGGACTTATTTCCATCTGGTATAATGTACATATTACTATTTAACTATTTATGGTTTTATTACTATTTATTATTTATGGTGCAACTGTAACGAAAACCAATTTCCCCCGGGATCAATAAAGTATGACTATGACTATGACTATGACTATCAAGTTCACATGAACAATGATACTGGACAAAGTGAGTTAAGTAATAGCAAATCGGGTTTATTGGTATTGTAGGGTAATGTAATTGGTGGAAATTTACATAATTCACAGCTACCGACATTGAGTTGGAGTTCACTTTAAGAGGATGGTCTGATGCCTGATGTAATTACGTAAGGTACTTTCACTGCGCATGGTGTTCAGTGTTTGGAATACAATAAATGAGATGCCATGTTTTCTTTAACATAAAACTCCTCTGCTATCTTTATTTGCAAAAACCTACTGTATCAGATGATGAAATTCATCAGATTTGCTCCAACTAGTGTCATTGCTCTGTAGATCCAAGTTTTCCAGGTTTCCTGAATGACCACATTAACACATCCAATCTCTCTTTAATAACACAAATCAGTCACCAAAGACATACAGGACTACTGGTGATTTGGTGATGAAAGTGCAAACTTTACAAGATTACTTTAGTGTGTAGGTGCTTGGAGTTCAAGATCAGTTATTGCCCCTCTTTTCAAGAGTGCCTTCCCCAAGAGATTTAGCACAGACATACAGAGGGAGCATCAAAGGATGAAAGTTAGTGAGAAAATTAAACAGAGAAGAGGCTGCCTGTAAGAAAAGGATCACTGTTAGCACGTGGATTAATATGCTCCAGGAGGAAGTTGGATGTTGGCTTGAAAAGATAATAACTCTCTTCCTCCTCATTATTCAATATACTTTAACTTCTTGAAAATCACTGTAAATATAACCTTTCACTAACTGGTATCATTCTTGTCTCCCTTCGTCACAGCTTATTTGCATGTAGGCTGCAGATGCTAGAATTGGGGGTGAGAAAAAACAAGTTGCTGGAGGGTCTGTAGAGACAAACGGTTAGTTGACGTTCCAGGTTGAGACCCTGCATCAAGACATATTATTTGCATAAAGGAACATACAGCACCTTTTCTCACACTGTGTGTGATCATACTGGTAGCCAGATAACAGGTCTGTATTTGCATCCTGATCTCACACACGTGTTGGAAGTCCTGAATGGCTGCATTCTGATCTCTTGCTCTGTTGATAGAACTACTCTGAGACCACGGGTATTTAGTGATGATCTGAGCTAAGGACCCAGACATACTCTGATGACAACATGAGCAAACAGCTTTTCACTGGCCCTAAATACTTCTAATAATTGGAGACCTTTAGAAACCATAGAAAAGTATTTAAGTAATTTAATATGAACATTAATTTAAAAGTAATAATCAAATCCTCAGCTTTGTATCACCTTCAACATGCCCACCTCATATCTTTTATTTGAAAGGAACACAATAAAGATAAATGCAGCCATCCTCCTTTTCCATTTTAAGTTAAGTAATAATAATATTTTAATTAATTTACAAAACATAATGTTCTAAGTGAATTTTTTTATGTTACTTAAAAAAATTTTTTGAACACTTCTTGTTTGTTTTTACATTGCTCTGATAATTCAAATTATTTAAGTTATGCCAGCAAAACCATCGAAAGGTTGGGGAAAAAGGGGCCCAGTTGTGTTGCCTGAAACCTATTTACCCTGACAATCCGGCCTGTTTCACTGAACAGCTGTAGTGTGACTATCATTATGAATCACACAGCTGCAAGGTGCTGAAGATGACAATTCTAGTGTTCAGGTTGAGTCCAGAATGTTGAAACCCCATATCAGGTCAGTCAGTGTTATCCTACACACAGACTGAGTCCAATTATTTTAGAAAAGATCATAAGAACATGAGATCATAGCACATAGGAGCAGAATTAGACTATTTGGCCTATTGAGTATGCTCCACCATTCCATCATGGCTGATTTAGTAAACGTCTCAACTCCATTCTCCTGCCTTCTCCCTGTAACCTTTGATGCCCTGACTAATCAAGAACCTATTAACCTCTGCTTTATATATACTCAAAATGATTTGGCCTCCACAGCAGTCTATAACAATAAATTCCTCAAATTCACTACCGTCTGGCTAAAGAAATTTCTCATCATCTCTGTTCTAAATGTGTGTCCCTCTATTCTGAGGCTGTGTTCTCTGGTCGTAGATTCCCCCACTATGGGAAGCATCTCCATATTGACCCTTTTTAAGCCTTACAATATCTGGTAGGTTTCACTGAGATTCCCCCCCCCCCCTCCTTTTTTGAACTCCTGCAAGCACAGGCCTAGAGCCATCAACCGCTCCTCATAAGCTAACCCTTTCATTCCCAGAATCATTCTTCTAAACATCTTCGGGACCTTCTCCAATGTGAGCACATCTTTTCTTAGATAAGGGGCCCAAAACTCCTCACAGTATTCTAAGTGTGGTCTGACCAATACCTAATAAAGCCCTGGCATTATACCCTTGCTTTTGTATTCTAGACCTCTCAAAATCCTAAAGTTTAACTTGCAGCTTGAGTTGGTGGTTTGGAAAGCAAATGCAATGTTAACATTCATTTGAGTGAAGGAAACACAATGTGCACAATGCCTAAGAGAAGCAGGTATTAGCCTTTACTTTAGAAAACACTAACATCCAAAGCCTTATGCTTTCAAGCAGTAAGTCCATAGCTATTTATTATACTCAAGCACACAGTGAAACAGTAACTCAGTACAAGAAAGTGCTTGCAACAGAACTATACACTCACTGTGACCCCTCTACCTTTACTCAATAAATATTTTCACAACCTGCAGCAGTAAAATATACAATCTTGTTACTGCCTATTGTTGCGTATAGGGTTTCCCTTGGTGCAATTTGCCTGCTGTGTTCATTGTTTCATCACAGCCTCGTATGGAAACACCATTGTTCTTGCATAGAAAAGTCTACAAACGGTAGTGGATACATCCCAGGTCAAGCTCTTCCCATCACTGAGCGCATCTACAAGAAGCACGGTTGCAGGAAAGCAACATCCATCATTTAGGACGCCAATCATGAAGGCCATGCTCTCTTCTTGCTGCTGCCACTGAGAAGGAGGTATGGGAGCCTTAGGTTCAAAACAACAGGTTAAGGAACAGTTAATATCCCTCAACCATCAGTATCCTGAACCAGAATGGATAACTTAATTTACCCCAACACAGAGCTGAGTCCACAACCTATGGATTCAATTTCAAGAACTGTACAACCACACTATAATTTATTATTTATTTATCTATTATTATTATTTTGTTTTTCTGTTTGTGTCTTTCGCAATTTGGTTGTTTGTCTTGTCTTTGTGTATGGTTTTTCATTGACTCTATTGTGTTTCTTTGTATTTACTGTGAATGCCCGCAAAAATGAATTTTGGGGTAGAATATGATGGCATGCATGTATGCTGATAATAAATTTACTTTGAATTTTGAACTTTGTAGAAATCCCTAAAGAAGTTCTTTATGTTTAAGCGATCTTGATGATGTAAAGTGCAATATAATTATTTCTTTCTTTACTAAGGCTTAATTCCAATATTTCAAAAACATGAGAACTTAAAAGAACACAAGAACAATGAAACCATATGCTTTATGTTTCCACAGAACTGCTAAGATTGAGTACCAGTTTTGGAGTCCTCTGAGGATTTTATTTTATATAGTGATAAGGTAGAGGAGGATAAACACATTTAATGTGCAGAGGAAAGATGCCAGTCAGTTGCCCTTGGAGCTGGATGTAATATGATGAGAAAAGATGGCAGGAGTTAGCCCAGAGACACAGCAAAAAACCTCAAATATATCCCTTTTAGAGTATAAAGAGACTGTGGAAATTAAAAAGGAATTGCCTTGAAGACATCAAAAATTTAATAAAAGCAAGCTATGAGGATGGTCGAAGTTTCTGTAGCAAAACAGGGAAGATTAATGACAAGGGATAATGGTGAATATCACTTCTGGCAACAGATTCAGTATTTATCCAGATGCCAATACCTACTTCTACAGTATGTATGGTAACATGAGGATCAGAATAAACCACTGTGGAGTTTCTATTGTGGCTGTAAAACTGACAATTCAGAAATTAGAAGGAAGGCAAGTCTAACTGAGTTGTAGAACTTTATACAAAGAGTAGACATAGCACAGAAAACGACTATTTTCATTACGCGAAAATAGTGAAAACGACTATTATATGAAAACGACTATTTTCATTGCATGGTATGTGGACATTGATATCAATCCGACCACTTATTTATTTCTCACTGTTCATGAACAGTGAAAACAGCGAAAAGTCAACCCCAGTGATGGTCCTGGCTTTTCAGAAAAACAGGTGGATTTCCTCCTCAAAAGAACATTAATGTGCAAGGTGTTTTTATCCCTTCAACAATGGTTGATTGATCTTTATTGCCAATATTACATTTACCAGTTCCAAATTCACTTAAGCACTTGAAATTAATTTTCCTATCTATTTTGGTGGCAGCTCCCGAGATACATGTCCAGGTCCTTAGACACTGGTGTGACGGTTGAAATGAGAAGCTGAGTCTAGTGATATAATTTCATGAATTTGGCTGATCCCATCTATATAAATAAAAAAATCAAGGAACTAAAGGAGAAGGTCCAACCCAATGGGCACCCTTCCATATGAATCCGAATTCCCTGTGCTTGGTCCACAATCCTCTATTCCTAAGTGATTCAAGTGCTCATGTGGAAACTTCTTAAATGCTGTCAGAGACTCAACTTCAACTATTCTCTCAGGCAGAGCATTCCAGGTTTCTTACCACCTTCTGGGTGAAGGTGGTCCCTCATATATCGCTCTAAATTTCCTCCGCCTTACCCTCTAACTTTCTCGACCCGTTATCTTTCTCTAATAAGTGAACAAGTTTCCTGCATTCTACCCTACCTACACCCTTCAAAGGTTTATATAACTCAAATCATGTCTCCCTTTATCCTCCTCCATTCCAGGGAGAACAAACCTAGCCTCTTTAGTCTCTCTTCATTATTGAAACATTATTTCAGACAACATCCTGGAGATATTTTTCTGCACCTTCTCCAGCACTAGCACATCCTTAGAGCATGCTGATGCATGCGGTAATCCAGTTGAGGTCTGACCAAGATTTTATAAACTTTGACTGTAATCTCCTTACTTCAGTATTCAGCGCCCTGGAAATCTATAAATACTATCTATAAATTTGCTGATGATACAACATTGTTGGTAAAATCTCAGATGGAGCCAAGAGGGCATACAGGAGAGTGATATGCCAACTAGTGGAGTGGTGTCACAGCAACAACCTTGCTGTTAATATTAGTAAGATGAAAGAGCTGATTGTGGACTTCAGGAAGGGTAAGAGGAAGGAACACATACCAATCTTCATTGAGGGATCAGAAGTAGAGAGCGTAAGCAGTTTCAAGTTCCTGGGTGTCAAGATCTCTGAGGACCTATCCTGGTCCCAACATATCAATGCAGTTATAAAGAAGGCAAGACAGTGACTATACTTCATTAGGAATTTGAAAAGATTTGGTATGTCAACAAAAACAATCAAAAACTTCTATAGATGTACCATGGAGAGCATTCTGACAGGTTGTGTCATTGTCTGGTACGGGCGGGGGCCACTGCACAAGACCGAAAGAAGCTGCAGAGGGTCATGAATTTAGTCAGCTCCATCTTGGGTACTAGCCTACAAAGTATCCAGGACATCTTCAAAGAGCGGTGTTTCAGAAAGGCAGTGTCCATTATTAAAGACCTCCAGCACCCAGGGCATGCCCTTTTCTCACTGTTACCATCAGGCAGGAGGTACAGAAGCCTGAAAGCACACACTCAGTGATTCAGGAACAGCTTCTTCCCCTCTGCCATCCGATTCCTAAATGGACATTGAACCAGTGAACACTACCTCACTTTTTTAATATATATTATTTCTGTTTTTTTTAATATATTATTATTTCAATTTTTAATCTATTCGATATACGCATACCGTAATTGATCTACTTATTTATTTATTTGTTAGTTCAATTTATTTATTTATTTTTATTATTCTTCTGTATTATGTATTGCATTGAACTGCTGCTGCTGTTAACAAATTTCATGACATATGCCGGTGATAATAAACCTGATTCTGTTTCTGACAAATGAAGGCAAGATTCCCACAGTCTCACTTTATTTACCCGTATCATCACTTTCAAGGTTCTGAGTTGGATGATCAGCCATGATCATAATAAATGGCGGTGCAGGCTCGAAGGGCCGAATGGCCTACTCCTGCACCTATTTTCTATGTTTCTATAGACTTGGACTTTAAAGTCCTCTGTCTCCCCAAGACTCTACCATGATCTATGTCTAAGCCTCATTAGTGCTCCCCAAATAGATCGCATGTTTTAAGTTCCTTGAACAGTTCAAAGCTTTCATATCCATATCGAGCTTAAAGTCATGTGATGGGTCCTGACGAGAGGTCTCGGCCTGAAACGTCGACTGCACCTCTTCCTACGGATGCTGCCTGGCCTGCTGCGTTCACCAGCAACTTTTATGTGTGTTGATGGGAAGGAGACCTATTCTCACTTGCATGACCATCGCAGATTGATCATGTGCAAATTACAACATATTGTGAAAATATTATTGGATGACATATTGGCATTTCACAGTGTTGAGAAAGTGAGCACAGAGTTTTACAGTATGCTTGAATATTTGGGGTTCTCTGTTTTCACTTACCTATGCAACTTTCTTTCCCTTTTACTGACTTTATGTTGACTATCATTGGTGCATGTTTCCACCTGAGTTGTACTATTCCATGTGCTCTGGACTGTATGAGCAGATTGCACAGAAGACACAATGACAACATTTGACTCAGTGTATAGAAATACCAAACAAAACTTCAGGATTGCTGGGCAGTGCAAAGAATGGGAAACCTGATTTGTATTGCACACCATTTCTTCAACTGTCAGTCAATTATATTGAGCCTATCACTGAACATAGAACATAAAATATCAAACATTACAACACAGAACAGGCCCTTTGGCACATGATTTCATGCCAACCTTTTAACCTACCCTAAGATCAATCTAACTGTTCCCACACACATAGCCTTCCATTTTTCTGTCACAGTCGCACTCTGTTGCCCCTAGCCTGGGGGACCACAGCTAACATTGGAAGCTACCTGTACAGTCCATTGATCATTAAGTGGCTCATTTTTAACTTAATATATTGCCAAAATTATTTTATAATTTTGAAAGATGAAATAAGATGAAATAAGATGAAAGTAAGCATCATTTTATCTTATTACCTTCAATTGAATTGCTGCTGATAATTTAAGTATTATTGTGTATCTATTTTTATTCTGCTTTTCAATGCACTAATCCAGAACTGGTCATAGTTCAAAAATGCTGCCGTTGTTAAGTGGACTTCTGCCATTTCTGTTTAATTTCAGTGAGTTCATGCACTGCAAGTTGTTGTGTATGGGAGATGGTCTAATGCTGATTAACAGTGGGTTAAGCGTATGGGTTGGTGTGTGAAGCAAAGCGTTTATGTAACTTATTGATAACTAATTGAAGAATGATGGTTATTTCAGCAGTGTTTTTGGGGCTGGTGGTGCAATTATTAAGACATGACACTGAAAGACATAATCAACAGTCTTAACTATTTGCTTGTAATTACTCATTTTCTCTCATTAATATGAACAAATCCTCAAGGCTTGGCTGCTGGCATTCATCTCTTGGGCTATCTGTTCCCATTTCCTTATGGTTTAGGATGCATCTTAGTACCCTACTTTCCCCACAAAGAACTGAAACTTGCTCAATGTTAAGTCAGAAGATCACGTTTTCCAATGTTCAGCCACAGCTCAGCACTCACTGGACTTGCAGCCTCACTCCTTTTTCCTTATGTCTGCAGATTATTGTAAGGAAGTACAGTTCAAAGAAACTTCATTTGGATGCAGTCGATCAAATATTTGATCATTTGTGGCTATGAGCCTGAATCATGTAGATGAGCATAAGATGTTGTGTTGAATGGATTGTATCAAATGGGTAAAGATTAATTGTACTTCACAATACTGCTCTAATTTAAGGGGCTGTGGAATTTAATCCTTGTGGACTTTGGTACTCTTATTGGCTTTCTATAAGATGCATTTAAAATTTTATTTCACTTCACTGATTGGAATTTCTAAAGTAAATGCATCCATTAGTCTTGCGAGACCATGGATCTGCTCCTGGAAAGTCTTCACTCTCCAGGGCGCAGGCCTGGGCAAGGTTGTATGGAAGACCAGCAGTTGCCCATGTTGCAAGTCTCCCCTCTCCACGACACCAATGTTGTCCAAGGGAAGGGCATTAGGACCCATACAGTTTAGCACAGACATTTTTTTAAAATGTTGAAATATCAGACAATTGGTGCTGAAGGCCTAGAAATCACAGGTAAAATTGCTTTGTAATCTTCAATCAAGTGTCCTGAAAAGAAATACACACAAACACTGCTGTTTTTTGTTGCATTATCTTTGACCTATTATCCTTGCAGAATTCCTGCCTTCAATAACTTTGGATCTTAAAAAATGAAAGCCTTCCTTAACTACTATATTAATGATATAACCGAGCAGAAAGCTCTGCGCAAAGCCTTTATTATTCCTTATCAGTATTTTACAGAAGGAAATAAATACTTGCACTATCTGAACAAAATACAGAACCAAAATAATCACTCACAGTAACTCCTTTTGGTATTGTCAGTTATTTACCAGGAAAGACCAGATCTATTTTAGCATCTAGTATAATTTATTTTAAGTGTGAGGCAGCAAAAACACAAGCTAAAATGTATGTGACCCTGAGACCTTTTGAAGCTAGTTTGCATGAATACATCAATCAGATTGACGGAAGTATTTTGTAAGACAGCCAGTTAAGGGGACGGGATAATTGTTGTCAGGTTATGCTAAAAAAATGTTTTTAACTCAGTGCAATTTGTCCACCTTAAATGTACATGTCCAAGACCAAAAAATATGGATAATACAAACAGGATTCATGATTGGCTGTGGATGTGTTAAATCTAGTAGAACTACTGATATTGAGAAAATGATCTTTGTTTTAACATGGATTCAACATTTTTATGAACAGGTTACTCATTGCAGATACAAAATGTATAAATTGAAATGGCCTATATGCTCTAAATTACTTGCTTTTCAAAAAAGCAGTGTTCCGGAATTATAGGTTAGATAGAATCATTTTAAACCCAGCTGGGTTAATGGTTTGGTAGAGAGCTGGTAATTAGCTTTTGCTCCTCTGCAGATAAGATTGTGAAATGCATTAATTGTGTTAAATAAATCTTAGCCAGCTTCCCATGTATGTGTCTGTATATATATATATATATATTTCCAATCAAAAATGTCAAATCTGTATGTGAGCCTTGATTACATAAAGAATGGTAGTTTGGTTTTAACATTTGATTTGGTGTAAAACTTTGCTTCCTTAATGTTTGGTCTCTGTAGTGAAGCCAAGCAATGAAAAGGTCATTGTCATGGGAAGATATGAATAGTTTGCAGTTGAATGCCGTTACCTAACTCTTCATATCTTAGATAATTCCATCAAAGTGATGGACATTACCTCTCAGGTATGAATACCTTGAGCATTTCCATTAGACAGAATCATCTGTCACTCTTGTCCAGCAATGGTATTCACACAAGAGTGAAGCTGAGTCGAAGTCAAAGTCAAATTTATTATTTTATGCACACATCAATGTATGCAAAGGTGGAGTGAAAATCTTATTTGTACAGGCACCACAGGCACACAGCATCATATAAGCAGTATTCATAACAGTAGAATTTAAACATAAAATACACAATTGTTTACAAGAAAACAATTAGAACAAAAAAAGAACAAGTTCATTTTAGTGCAAAGCAATCAAAAAGGTCACAATGTTGCTAAACTGTAGTGATTAGGGTTTTCCTAGCTGGTTCAACAACCAAATGGAAGTAACTATTTCTTCACATGATGGTGTAGGACTTAAGACATTCTAGAAGCAAGGCCTCCTGTAGATAGTACCAATGATTGGGATGATGTGCCTTTGGTATAGTGAGCAGAATCCTCTACTCTCTGCAGCTTCTTACACTCCTGCACATTCGAATTGCCGTACCAAGCTATGATGCCACTAGTCAGGATATTTTCAACAGTACATCTGTGAAAGTTTATTAGAATATTTGATGACAAATCAAAACTTCTTAACTTCCTAAGGGATTAGAGGCACTGACAGACTTCAGTTATGGTTGCATCTATGTACCTTGCCCTGGATATGTCATCCAATATGCTCACATACAGGAATTTAAAACTGCTGACTCAGAATGCTTTTTTAGTTGGTACACACTAACACACTACAGATGCTGGAAATCCAAAGCAACACACACAAAATGCTGTAGGCAGTCAACAGACCAGGCCACATTTTGGGCTGAGACCCTTCATCAGAACATGTCCTTATGAAGTCAGTAATGGCTGTGACATACTTATTCATGTCCTCTGAGGAATCCATGAATGTTTCAGTCCATCATTCAAAGCAATCCTGTTTTCACCTCTCTTTTTATTCCGTTCTACATACAGTGCATATAAAAAAAATCACCTTACCTTGGAAGTTTTCATGTTTTATTGTTTTACAACATTAAATCACAGTGGATTTAATTTGACTATTTTGACACTGATCAGCAGAAAAGCCTCTTTTGTATCAAAGTGAAAACAATTTTCTACAAAGTAGTCTAAATTTATTACAATTATTAAACATGAAATATTTGATTGCATAATTATTCACCCCCTTCAAGTCAGTATTTAGTAGATGCACCTTTGGCAGCAATTACAGCCTCAAATCTGTGTGGATAGGTCTCTATCAGCTTTGCACATCTGGACATTGCCATTTTTCCCCATTCTTCTTTACAAAACTGCTCAAGCTCTATCAGAATGCAGGGGGATCATGAATGGATGGCCATCTGAATGATCTGAATGAATGATCAAGTCCAGCCACAAATTCCCAATTGGATTGAGGTCTGGACTCCAACTTGGCTACTCCAGGACATTCAGACTTTACTGTTTTTAAGCCATTGATGTGAAGCTTTGGCTTTATGCTTGAGGTCATTGTCTTGCTGGAAAACAAATCTCTCAAGTCACATTTCTGTTGCGGACTACATCAGGTTTTCCTCAAGATTTCCCTGTATTTTGCTGCGTTAATTTTACCCTCTACTTTTACCCTCTCACAAGCCTTCCAGGGACTGATGCAGTGAATCATTTCCACAGCACGATGCAGCCACCACCATCCTTCATGGTAGGGATGGTGGGTATTTGATGATATGCCATGCTTATGCCAATCATAGCATTTAGTCTGATTGCCAAAAAGCTCAATTTTGGTTTCATCTGACCTAGAAGCTTCTTCCAGATGACTTCAGAATCTCCCACATGCCTTTGGATGAACTCTAGCCAAGATTTTGTGTGAGTTTTTTTCAATAGTGGCTTTCTCTTTGCCACTATCCCATAAACTGAGATTCGGGCTATAGTTGTTGTATGCGTAGTCTCTCCCATTTCAGCCATCAAAGGTTGTAGTACCTCCAGAGTTGTCAAAGGTCTCTTGGAGGCCTCCCTCACTAGTTCCCTTCCTGCACGATCACTCAGTTTTTGAGGATGGCCTGCTTTGTGCAAATTTACAACTGTGCTATATATTTTTTTATTTCTTGATGATTGACTTCCGTGGATACTCAGTGACTTGGAAGTTTTCTTGTATCCCTTTTCTGACTTGTGCATTTCAATAACCTTTTTGCAGAGTTGCTTGGAGCATTCTTTTGCTTTCATGGTGTAGTTTTTGCCAGGATACTGACTCACCAGCAGTTGGACTTTCAAGCTACAGGTGTATTTTCACTACAATCAATTGAAACACCTTGACTGCACTAATTATGTGACTTCTAAAACCAATTGGCTGTACCAGTGATGATTTGGTGTGTTACATTAAAGGGGGTGAATACTTATGCAATCAATTATTTTGTGTTTTATATTTGTAATTAATTTAGATCACTTTGTAGTGATCTGTTTTCACTTTGACACATACACGTCTTTTTTTATTGGTCAGTGTCATAAAAAGCCAAATTAAATCCACTGTGATTCAATGTTGTAAAATTATAAAAGATGAAAGCTTCCAGTAGGTGGAGGGGGGGGTGAATACTTTTCATAGGCACTGTAGTCCTCTTTCAGTTCCGTGCTCTGCAGTCTCTGTCTGTATGCAAGTAGGAGATGCATGGCTAGGTGAATTTACGAGTGTGGGCAAGGTGTGGAGTGGTAGGCATCCTTGATAATGTTATCACAATGATCCAATGATTTGCATAATCTAGGATAGCTTCTATAAAGCTCTGTAAGACTATTGAACAGTCCACTAGTATAAGATGAACTATTGACCTTGCAGTCTAATTTGTTGTAGCTTTCCACCTTATTGTCTCCCTAAATTGCACTTTCTCTGTAACTGTAATACTTTATTTAGCATTTGCTATTTTTTTTACCTTATACTACCTCAATGTACTGATATGATCTGTATGGATGGTATGTAAAACAGGATTTCTCACACTACCTTTTCTCATGTGACAATAATAAGGTATTTCAATATGTGGCAGGTTATGTGCTGACAGTAGCTGGGTAGAAACTGCTTCCAGTTAATCCCCACCTCCCCAAGGATCAGAGCCACACTTTGTCCAATTCTGATTCTAACTGTTTGTTTGCCATTAATAAATGACATTACCATGGGGTGGCTCAGTAGTGTAGAGCTTAGCACAATGCTTTACAGAACAGGCAACCCAGGTTCAGTTCCTGCCACTGTCTGTAGAGAGTTTGTATGTTCACCCTGAGATCACTTGGGTTTCCTCTGGGTGCTCCAGTTTTTTCCCACAGTTCGAAGATGTGCCAGTTGGAAGGTTAATTAATCATTACAAATTGTCCTGTAATTAGGCTAGGATTAAACGAGGGGATTGCTGAGCAGTGTGGCTCGAAGTGAGCCTATTCTGCACTGAATCTCAAAATTAAATACATTTAACATCAACTCTGTCTTTCAAGCTCATGATTACTAGAAAGGTATATTCTAAGCCAATTTTATTTTCATAATTGAAAATATTCTTTTGCAGGGCAATTTGCCCTCAATGAAAATGGTAAGCTATAAGAAAAGATAGACAAGCTTAGGAGAGATGTTGGCACTTAATGGCAACTCCTTTGCTTGCATCTTTGGAAACAGCTCTATTTCTACCTTTAATATCTTTATTTTTCCCTTCCTGGGTTCTTTTGAAGACCCTGACCTGGAGTTACACACAGGCTTCAGTTCTTTGCAGGAATGGGACCCACTCTTGGGGTTCAACGACTGGCCGCTATTCGACATGCCAAGGGTTTAGCCTGAGAATCTTGATCGTGTTCAGAAGCCTAAGATCTCAGGGGCTCCGGAGACGGGCAGATCAAGGGTCGGTGTCATGGCAGGAGACTCGTGTGTCATCGGGGAGGCTGGAAAATCTTTCGCTGTAGGCCCGAAGACCCGAGGTCTTTACGATCTTCAGACACAGAGCTAGAAAAAAATGACAAAATTGACTTTTAAGATCGTAAACCAGCGGGTTGTTGTTTTGTCTCCCGCTCGCTGTGAAAATGGGAGACACCTCCTTCTCCCTTGCCAGGGAGAGAGAGAACCTGTGGTTTATCGAATTTCAGATGAAATACAAAGCTTTTGGGGTAACTTTGGTCTGTGTCTTTGCTATTGCTTAGCACATGCTTGGGCTCGGTGACAGTACCGATGTGCTTTTTTTTGCTGGTGGGAGGATGGGGGATCGTTGCTTGCTGCTACTTAAGTGCAGGGGGGGTGAACTTGGGGTTCTCACATTTAACCTTCGTTCATTCATTGGGGCACTTCTCTGTTTTTGTGGATGTTTGCGAAGAAAAAGCATTTCAGGATGTATATTGCATACATTTCTCTGACATTAAATTTGACCTTTGGATCTTCGAACAAGCATTATTACACCATTGGAATGCACCACTAAAGCATTCCTTATAGTAAGGGAAGCAGTACCTGAATTGATGTGTTTACTTACTAACAACTTTAAAAAGGACTTCACCAGGAAAAACTTTGCATGATTATTTCACTGGCATTTCACCTGTCTACAGAGGGCTAACTGCTTCATTCTGCATTTACCACAATGCTCTTGTTTTGATTTAATTTAGAATAAATATAAATTTATTTTATCTTGTTATATTCAATATGACTATTAAAATTATGGTATGAAAATGTATAAAAGGTAACAATGATATGTTAGATTCTGATTATCTTGGTCTGTGGTTCTTCAGAAGACAAGAATGAGGCATAAAACTTATTGCTCATGATCATTTATGATGATCTAAAGAATAAAGGAATTGGTAAAAGAGACTAGCAAGAGCAGAGCCTGGTGGCAACAGCAGAAAAGAATAAAGAAAGAGAGAGAGTGAGCCAACATGCTCTTTTTTCTTATACCAGTTTATTAATTCCATTGGATTTCCATAGATAACAGCCATTCCGTTCACATTCGTAGATAAGAGTTAACCAATCAGATAACCCCATTCAAATAACGCACCATCAAATAAGCTGCCAAAATACAGAAGAACTGTAACCATAAAGAAACACACTGAGTAATTGCATATTTATAGATAATTATATAAAAATGCAAACAAGAATAGGAAAGTTAAGCTGCAAGGAAATAACTATTATACTGTCTAATCCAACGTTTACTCCCCTACCCCGATAATAATTCACACATTTACAATCATTATATCTGAAATTTCAGAAGCAGAAAAACTTGTGGTACATACGTTAAGTATAGAATAATGAAAAAATTATCAAAGCTATGGAAATATCAAAGGGTATTCAGAGGATTATGTCATTGTTATATAGATTGGTTTTGTAAGTAGAAACACATACCTAAGTTGAACTTCTCTAATAACGAATACCCTTATACAAATCAAAAAATGTAAATTATGAAAAAGCATATCAGCACAGCTATTATGACTTGTAATATTGAGAAACCCCAGCTTCCTAGACTTACGAGAATGAATCCAATCAGAGAAATTCCACCGATCAGATTGCTTTATTTTGGCTGTTTCTTTACAGATATGATTAGCCAAATCAGTTATGTCTTCCAACTCATCAGGTATGTAAATACAACATTCCTTGCTTGTAATTGCACACGTTCTCCCATTTGCTGCTAAGCAAAGATCAAAATTGTATCAGTTTTGAAGAACCATCTGATACATGGTGACTATTTCAAAGTTTGTGATGTGTATATTGGCGTACCAACGGTTAGAAGCATTAACAGCATCGGCAAATTTATTTGATGCTTGCAAGTATTCATTATGAATCATCACAATTGGCACATTGTGAGGAGGGAAATTTGGCAGAAGTAGTACATAATATTAGAATTACTTCATGATCTCCAGTTGATGTGACTCTGTTTGAAATCTTCTGGCTGGTTAGTGATTTGCTCACTGTAGCTCAGCAGTGTAGACATTGAGTCAGAGGTTACTAGTACATTAACCATGGTACATATTGTCGTTATCAGGTAACACTTAACTCATTTGAAATAGCTGGTGTGTATCCACTTACTTTTACCTTCTACTTTCACCACCAAATTAGTAATTAACAACACTTGATAACCTTCCTATCAAGTTCCCAGGTGGTTCTTAATCAGGACATAAACACCAGGAATTGGGGTGTGTCCTTGTTCTGTTGGATTGCTCCAAGCGGTAAAACCCAGACTTGGATTAATTCCCACAACATTTAACTAAATTGTTTGCAATATGAGTATGTCCCTGTGTTTTTTCAACCTACAAACACACTCAGACAGAAACTCATCCACCCCAAGGATCCTACACCTAAACATAAACAAAGCAATATTGAATATGCTATCCAATGTAATGAAAATTGCACAGATCTGTATATCAGTGAGACAAAACAACCACTTCACAAACAGATGGCCCAACATAGGAGGGTTAACACCTCAGGTCAAGACTCGACTGTATAGCTACACCTAAAGGACAAAGGACACTCCTTTTATGATAACAATGTGCACATTTTGGACAGGGAGGACAGGTGGCTTGAAAGAAGGGTTAAAGAAGCCATCTTTGTCAAACTGGAAATCCATTCCTGAACAGAGGGGGTGGGGTACGACACCACCTATCAGTTACTTACAATACAGTCCTAACATTTCTATCCCAGCGTCTCCACAACAGTTCACACTTCCATTCAAGCAAAGATAAGACTAATGACCCTCTCATTACTGCTATGACTCTTAACAACGGCCATGTGATTGCTATAGCTTTAAACAACTCACAGAGTTTATAAGCCAGAAAACTACCCATCATGATTTAGAGTGAAGAAGTCTCTTGAATGAATGATGAGACATTTTCTGGAACACAACATAAGTCCTGTTGCCCTGAATTCTTACTGCTTGATGAACTGTCTGCCATGATGTGTACATCACGCTCTCTGAGATCAAGAGCTCCTAGATGCCTTGTTACCATTGTACCTTGAATGGACATAGTTTAGTTTTCTTGTTTGGGTTGCTCTGATGCTACATGAGACCATAGGAAGAGCATAGTATGCCTTCCTCATAATACTCAGTCAGTTGTTTGATAATTGCTGATGACTCTGGGTGACGTGGACTCTGCAAAGATCATTCAATGTTCATCAACCAGCATAATTCCTGACAAACACTCCCACTGAAATGTATTCCTTGGTCAGGATCAAAGTGACATGGTAATTCCCATCTAGGAATATCATCCTTGATGAGTATTTTGCTCTGTGTGTGGCAATGGCTTTCCTCGCTGGTATAGCTGCCACCCATCTGAAAAACTTGTCCACTATTACCAGTACATAGCTGAGTGTCCTTGACACTCTTGCAAAGTAAAGTAATCTACTTGTAAGTGTAAAAATGGACTAGGTGGGACAGGAGCACTTAGTCATAGTAGCTTTTCCACTACTCCCGGATTTGTTTTCTGTCATGTCATGCACCTTTCAAATGTTTGTTGAGCTTGTGGCCTGAACTTCAGATTTTACCACCATTAGGAGAATATACTGATCATCTTTTCCACTCCAATGTATCCTGTGAATGTATCTGTCCCACTAGATAAGGAAGCAAAGTAGATGGATCTACTAGACTAGGACTAGGGCCATACTTCGATGCTCCATCACTGTTTAACCTCCCATTATTCTCCATCCAAAACCACTTTTCCTGGTTGCAACATTAAGCTTGCATCTCTCAAATAAAATTGTATGTCTGTCTGTGATACAGAGTTCAGCTTTGTTTCCATAACTTCAGTTGCCAGGTTCACTGCATTTGTTCTTGGTTCTTCTTTTAATTCTTTGATGTTTTTGAACAACTTTTGCTTCTTTTATTCCTTTTACCCCATCCTGTGCTGCCTTTTTTTTAATAACTTCATCTGTGAATGCATTTCCACTGCTTTCCAGTGTGGCCATTTTCACATTTTAATACAGTACAACCACTTCTGACAGCAATTGTACAACGTTCATGAGTTCTATTTGGCCATTCTACAGTCATAAGAAATCCCATTTGTCTCCATAAGTTTCCAAAATCATGAACAACAATATCAGTGCATATATTAGCTGATCGTCCTTCTGCTACCTTATAGGCTTCAGTCAAAGCTTTCAGTTCTGCCTATTATGCAGAGGTACCAGGAGCCATGCTTCCTGATATCAGCACTTTAGTTTCAGAAACAACAGTACATCCTGCCATTCAAGTCCCTCTCTTAATCATTAAGGAGCCATTAGTGTACAGAATCAGATCTGTGTTCAATTGAGGCATTTCCATGCAACTATTCTGCATTTTCATTTCATGTTGTTATTCCTGCACAATCATGGTCATCAGAAACAGCCATGACAACCAGATAGGTAGCCTGCACTGCTTGGAAAAGTGAACTCTATCCTAATTCTACATTATCCAATTTGACAGACTAATAATCTCCAGGACACTGTTGGTCTCCATGTTCTTGAGATAAGACTGCCATCATGTAGCCATGTTTCATGTAGACATAGAGGGTAAGTGATTTACTTGTATCAGGGATTCCTAATGCAGGTGCTTTACACAATGTCATGTTTGAAAGACTTACATCTGTTCTTATTAAGAGCCACAGGGCTGCCTGAGCACCTACTGCCCTTCTGCAAATGATTGAGTATTTGGGCAATTTCAACATATGAATCAACCCATGCTCTGTTGGAGTTACAAAAACCCAGAAATAGTCAGGGTTGCTGGACTGTTGTAGGTTGATTTGCTGACTTACCAGCCTTTGCACGATCCTCAGTGATTTCCTGCTTACCTTGGGAAGTATACTGTCCCGCGTAAATTACTTCTTCTTGTTGCAATTGTGCTTAGTCTAGATTTGCTTTGTGACCTTTGGAGGACAGGTAATTAAGTAAATAAAATACATCATGTTCACACTGGTCTGCAGCATCATATGCAATAAGGACATCAATGGCAGGTAAGTCCCTCAGATGTTGTCTTATGGCTATGTGATAGACAGTGGGACAATTGTGAAGCCCCTGTGGTAGACTTGGCCAAAAGCATTGTTGATTATCATCTGTGAAAGCTAACCACAGTTGGCATTCATGCCCCAGTTATATGGACCAGAATCCATTAGCCATATAAACAACTGTAAACCACTTGTGTGATGGCTTCAGGATTTTGAGAATAGGGATGTTAGCATGTCAATACATTGATTAGCAACCCTGTTCATAGATTCCATCTTCAATCCTGTGTGTTTTCACTTCCTTGGTCTTTATTGGGGCAAGCTGTGAGATAGCTGCCAATCCTGTTGTTTCATCACTGTTATCCTCACTTGAGTCACTAGAGTCTGCTGCAGAGTCCAATGTCACGTCCATGCTGTAATTCCTCGGAGTTAGGATGGTGCCGTTGTCTCAGGGGACTGCCCACCCGAGGTCCCTGCTGAGCTTTCTCATCCTGCTTCAGTCTGTTTTGGAGCATCATACAACACACTTTAATTCAATTAATCTTATCAGGTTGTTTTTCACTCATTCAGTTAATGCTAAAATTTGCTCATTTGACTTTTTACTGTCTCTATTGTATCGTTTTTGTAGTTCATCGCATGTTTCTTTTCCTTTCCCTGATTGCTCAGTTAACTTTTTTACTTGGTCAGTAAACACATACTGTACATTCAATTCTCAAGCTGACCTCGTGTAGCTTAACTCACATATTCCAATATTTTCCTTTCCCTCATGCATGTTCTGGATCTGATAGAATGTCTTTATAGACTAAATATTGATGGTATATTTTATCTGAATTTCTTCATTAATCTCATCAAATTTAAATATTTTATTTAGGTAAGAGCTGGAACCCTCAGTCATCTGTTCATATGTAACTGGAGATTCAATAGTAGGTTTCACAATTTTGGCCATTTTCTTAATTCAACCTCAGGTGACACTTAACGCACTTTTTATCACATGGACTACAATCAAAATACTATTGTCTTGCAATCAAAATACCATTTTAGGATTACAAGTGAAATTTTGTAGGATCCTGTCAAAGTCTTGTAGGACTGCAGACATAAACTCATTGGATTACAATTGACATTTTACAGAATTGCAGTCAATATTTTATTTTGGGATTATAATCGTAATTCCGTACGATAGCAATTGATAATTTTGGTCTGCAAACCACAATTTTTCCTCACTGCAATCAAGATGGTTATTTTTAAGCATTTGATTACAAATTGGAAGATTTCTTTTAGGTATTCCAATGGTTTGTATGAAATTAATTTCAGCACAGTGTTAATTTCAGTGCTGGTCTGATTTTTTTTTCAGAATAATATTATATTCCTTTTTCTTTTCACTCTTAATCTTCCACTAGATGTTGTATTGAAGTGAGAACTAGGCAGTTTTCTTGGATGATTTGGAAATTAAAGACAAATTTTTAAGTTTGTACACGATAAATTTCCACTTTGTCTGGGATGCTTTCAAGTTCTAACAACTACACAACCATCCTTTCAACTATCCCAAAATTGTTAGATTCTGATGTTTTTGATCCAAGCTTCTTCAGAAGACAAGAAACGTGCTGCTGATGATCATTTATTAAGCACTAACAGGACAAAGGTATCGGTAAAAGAGTGTAGCAAGAGCAGGGCCTAGTAGCAATGACAGGAAAGAACAAAGAAAAAGAGAGAAAGAGAGCCAATGCGCTCTGTTCTTATACCAGTTTACTAATACCATTGAACTTCCATAGATAACAACATTCCATTCAAATTTGTAGATAAGAGTTAACAAATCAGATAGTCCCTATTTGAATACTGTAATGCAATATCCAAGGAGCATCCAGAACACAGAGGTAGTGACCACTAGAAAACACTGAAAAATCGTATATATTCAGGTAATTATATAAAAATACAATTAAGCATAGGAAAGTTAAACTGCAAGGAAATAACAATTTCCTTTTCTATGTATACATACACAGCTACAGCATGCACAATAGAATAAACAATTATATTTGAAACTGTGCAAGATAGGAGGGGGCTGGGTGTCCTTTTACATAACTTCCAAAGCTAGAGGACATAGGTACAAAAAAGAGAGGAGATATTAAAAAAGGGCCTGAGAGGTAACTTATTTACCCAAAGAGTAAGGGTACCTGGAATGTACTGCCAGAGGAAGTGGTCAAAGCGGCAACAATTGCAGCATTTAAGAAGGAATTCAGCAGATTACACAGCATCTATGCAGGGGAATAAACAGTCAACGTTTCTGGCCGAGACCTTAATCAGGAATGGAAGGGAAGGGGAAGGAAGTGTGAGAGAGGAGAAGGATTACAAGCTGGCAGATGATAAGTGAAACCAGCTGAGGAGGAAGGTGGGTGTGTGGGAGAGGGGGATGAAGTGAGAAATTTGGAGGTTATAGGAAAAAGAGGTAAAGGGATAAAGAAGAAGGAACCTAATAGGAGAGGATAGTGGACCATGGGATAAGAGGAAGAAGAAGGGGCACAGATGAAGATGAAGGGCAGATGAGTAGAAGTGAAGGGGTGAAAGGGGGTGAAAAATGGGGAATGGAAAAAAAAAGAGAAGGAGGAGGGGTAAAAAATAACCTGAAGTTTAACAATGCAAATGCTCCTGCCATCATATAACCATATAACCATATAACAATTACAGCATGGAAACAGGCCATCACTGCCCTTCTAGTCCGTGCCGAACTCTTACTCTCACCTAGTCCCACCGACCTGCACTCAGCCCATAACCCTCCATTCCTTTCCTGTCCATATAGCTATCCAATTTAACTTTAAATGACAATATCGAACCTGCCTCAACCACTTCTGCTGGAAGCTTGTTCCACACAGCTACCACTCTCTGAGTAAAGAAGTTCCCCCTCAAGTTACCCTGAAGCTTTTGCTCTTTAATTCTCAACTCACGTCCTCTTGTTTGAATCTCCCCCACTCTCAATGGAAAAAGCCTATCCACGTCAACTCTATCTATCCGCCTCATAATTTTAAATACCTCTATCAAGTCCCCTCTCAACCTTCTACACTCCAAAGAATAAAGACCCAACTTGTTCAACCTTCCTTTGTAACTTAGGAGATGAAATCCAGGTAACATTCAAGTAAATCTTCTCTGTACTCTCTCAATTTTGTTAACATCTTTCCTATAATTCAGTGACCAGAACTGTACATAATACTCTAAATTTGGCCTTACCAATGTCTTGTACAATTTCAACATTACATCCCAACTCCTATACTCAATGCTCTGGTTTCTAAAGGTCAGCATACCAAAAGCTTTCTTCACCACCCTATCCACATGAGATTCCACCTTCAGGGAACTATGCACCATTATTCCTAGATCCCTCTGTTCTACTGCATTCTTCAATGCCCTACCATTTACCATGTATGTCCTATTTTGATTAGTCCTACCAAAATGTAGCACCTCACATTTATCAGCATTAAACTCCATCTGCCATCTTTCAGCCCACTCTTCTAACTGGCCTAAATCTCTCTGCAAGCTTAGAAAACCTACTTCATTATCCACAACTCCACCTATCTTAGTATCATCTACATACTTACTAATCCAATTTACCACCTCATCATCCAGATCATTAACATATATGACAAACAACACTGGACCCAGGACAGATCCCTAAGGCACACCACTAGTCACCGGCCTCCAATCTGACAAACAGTTATCCACCACTACTCTCTGGCGTCTCCCATCCAGCCACTGATGAATCCATTTTACTACTTCAATATTAATACCTAACAATTGAACCTTCCGAACTAACCTTCCGTGTGGAACTTTGTCAAAGGCCTAACTGAAGTCCATATAGACAACATCTACCGCTTTCCCCTCGTCAACTTTCCTAGTAACCTCTTCAAAAAATTCAATAAGATTTGTCAAACATGAATTTCCACGCACAAATCCATGCTGACTGTTCCAATTCAGACCCTGTCTATCCATATAATTATATATGCTATCTCTAAGAATACTATCCATCAATTTACCCACCACCGACGTCAAACTCACAGGCCGATAATTGCTAGGTTTACTCTTGGAACCCTTTTTAAACAATGGAACAACATAAGCAATACGCCAATCCTCAGGCACCATCCCCATTTCTAATGACATTTGAAATATTTCTGTCAGAGCCCCTGTTATTTCCACACTAACTTCCCTCAAGGTCCAAGGGAATATCCTGTCAGGACCCGGAGACTTATCCACTTTTATATTCCTTAAAAGCACCATTACTTGCTCTTCTTTAATCATCATAGTTTCCATAACTACCCAACTTGTTTCCCTTACCTTACAAAATTCGATATCCTTCTCCTTAGTGAATACCGAAGTAAAGAAATTGTTCAAAATCTCCCCCATCTCTTTTGGTTCCGCACATAGTCATCCACTCTGATTCCCTAAGGGACCAAGTTTATCCCTCACTATCCTTTTGCTATTAATATAACTGTAGAAACCCTTTGGATTTATTTTCACCTTACTTGCCAAAGCAACCTCATATCTTCTTTTAGCTTTTCTAATTTATTTCTTAAGATTCACAATTCACCTCCTGGAGCAACAGGTCAACAGCAGATGCCATCTCCCTGGCCCTACATTCCTCCTTAGAACACCTGGAGAATAAAGACACATATGTAAGGCTGCTTTTCATTGACTACAGCTCTGCCTTTAATACCATCATTCCAAATAAACTGATTCCTAAGCTCCAGAACCTGGGCCTTAGCACTCAGATCTGCAGCTGGATCTCTAACTTCCTCACAGACAGGACCCAGGATGTAAAAATAGGGGACAAGCTCTCTTCTACAATCACTCTGAGTACCGGTGCCCCACAGGGCTGTGTACTCAGCCCCCGTGCTGTACTCACTGTACACCCATGATTGTGTAGCCAAGTTTCCATCGAACTCAATATATAAGTCTGCTGATGACACCACAATTGTAGGCCATATCTCAGGTAATGATGAGTTTAAGTACAGAGAGGAAATTAAGAACCTGGTGACATGGTGCGAGGACAAGAACCTATCCCTCAATGTCAGCAAGACGAAGGAATTGGTTGTTGACTTCAGAAGGAGTAGCGGACCTCACGACCCCATTTACATTGGTAGTGCGCAAGTGGAACAGGTCAAAAGCTTTAAGTTCCTCGGTGTTAATATCACAAATGACCTGACTTGGTTCAACCAAGCTGAGTCCACTGCCAAGAAGGCCCACCAGTGCCTTTACTTCCTGAGGAAGCTCAGGAAATTTGGCCTGTCCCCTAAATCCCTCACTAATTTTTATAGATGCACCGTAGAAAGCATTCTTCTAGGGTGCATCACAACCTGATATGGAAGTTGTCCTGTCCAAGACTGGAAGAAGCTGCAGAAGATCGTGAACATAGCGCAGCACATCATACAAACCAATCTTCCATCCTTGGACTCACTTTACACCACATGCTGTCGGAGCAGTGCTGCCAGGATAGTCAAGGATATGACCCACCCGGCCAACACACTTTTCGTCCCTCTTCCCTCCAGAGGAAGGCTCAGGAGCTTGAAGACTCATATGGCTAGATTTGGGAACAGCTTCTTTCCAACTGTGATAAGACTGTTGAACCGATCCTGACCCGGATCTGGGCTGTCCCCTCCAAATATCCGGACTTGCCTCTCAGTTTTTTTGCACTACCTTACTTTCCATTTTCTATTTTCTATTATGATTTATAATTTAAATTCTTAATATTTAATATCGATTTGTACTCTAGGGAGCAGGAAGAGTAGAATCAAATATCGCTGTGATGATTGTACGCTCTAGTATCAATTGTTTGGCGACAATAAAGTATGAAGTAAAGTAAAGTAAAGATTCTTTTTACATTTTTTATATTCCTTGAGCACGTCATTGACTCCAAGCTGCCTATATTTATTATAGATTTCTCTCTTTTTCCAAACCAAGTTTCCAATATCCCTTGAAAACCATGGCTCTCTCAAACTTTTAACCTTTCCTTTCAACCTAACAGGAACATAAAGATTCTGTACCCTCAAAATTTCACCTTTAAATGACCTCCATTTCTCTATTACATCCTTCCCATAAAACAAATTGTCCCAATCCACTCCTTCTAAATCCTTTAGCATCTCCTCAAAGTTAGCCTTTCTCTAATCAAAAATCTCAACCCTGGGTCCAGTCCTATCCTTGACCATAATTATACTGAAACTATTGGCTTTGTGATCACTGGACCTGAAGTGCTCCGCAACACATACCTCCTTCACCTGACCTGTCTCATTCCCTAACAGAAGATCCAACACTGCCCCTTCTCTAGTTGGTACCTCTATGTATTGCTGCAAAAAACTATCTTGCACACATTTTACAAACTCCAAACCATCCAGCCCTTTTACAGAATGGGTTTCCCCAGTCTATGTGTGGAAAATTAAAATCTCCCACAATCACAACCTCGTGCTTACCATCAGATTGGAGTCTACCCAGAAGAAATATGATGTGGTGCTTCTCCGACCTGAAGGTGGCCTCATCGTGACCAAAGAGAAATCCTTGGGCCAACATGTCTGAATGGGAATGGGAGGTAGAATTACAATGTGTGGCCATTCAGAAATCCAGCTTCTGTGGAGGACAGAACGAATGTGCTTGATGAAGCAGTAACTCAATCTACGTTGGGTTGTCCCCCATGTATGGGAAACCACATTGGGAGCAAGATTTGAGCTTGAAGTTGTGACTGAAAATAAGTAATTGTGTTCACAATTATGCTTCGAACTTGCCCTGCATTTGCTGCAGCCTTAACAAAGTCAATGCAACAAAATGATGTCATATTTGTCTGAGAAAAAAAAATCGACAAAATAACTAGATATTATTGCCCAACAAATGAAGATTCTACCCACTACTTTGTTGATGGCACTTCTGCCTCTTTGCCAAAGCTTGTGGATTTAGAAACAATTCCAAGACCATGGCATGCTTTCATTCAGCTAATGCTCACATACACCAGATCCATGATGATAAAGCTACTTGTTAAAGATTTTGTGGATGTCACTTAATACTAGTCCTTGTATGTTTGTGATTTCAACAGTATCACTGATTTCTTCAAATTAAATACTCTCTGGGTTAACTTGTGTCTGCAACACCATCGAGACACTGGATGAGTAACATTTCTTGACTGGTCAGAGCATGAAGAGCTATGGGGAGAAAACAGGAGACTGGGGTTGAGGGGAAAGTTGGATCAGCCATGATGAAATGATGGAGCAGACTTAATGGCCAAATGGCCTAACTCTGCTCCTATATCATATCATGGTCTATCTCTGGCAACCAGGTATGTCATAAGCTACCATCAGAAGTATTGTTAGATTGCCAAAGATTCAAAGTACATTTATTATCAATGTATGTATACAGAACACAACTCTGAGATTTGTCCTCCCACAGGCAGCATGAATCAAATAACACCATGGAACCTGTTCAAAGTAAACATCAAACACCTAACATGCGAATAAAAGATCAAATTATGTAAACAGCAAAAAGCGAGTTAACAACACTTACAATATCAACATAAAAGTAGGAGTTCAGAGTTTCTTTGTTTAGTTCAGTTCAGCGCTGCAAGCCATTTGCAAGCTGCAGAGCCAGTCTTCGCAAAATCCCCAGTCCACATCGATTTCCCTGATCAAACCACTCAAAAAGCAGCAAGGAAAGAGCAACATGAACCTCAAAGACCCGTAGATATGTGTCCACAGCCACAAGCCTCACCAATCAATCCTTACACCATGGAATCCGACTCCTACACTTCCCTTTGACAGCAGCTCGCGAGAGGCAAAGGAAGACCAGTTAAATGCAGGCAGACGGCACTGAACACACTTCCGCACTCTGCTCTCATCTCCATTGACTTCAATCTTGCTTGACCACTCAATCAGAGAGAAGCAATAGTGGATTGGAAGTGTGGACAACCTGCATCCAGGCCACTAGGCAACACACTCTGCTCTCAACCTCACCGAACTCCTTCGGAGACAGCAAAGCGCCAAATCATTCAATGAGCCCAAGAGCACACTAGCAAAATGTAAATCACGGGTCTCAATTGCACCCGGCTTAGTGGTAGAATCTTGGTACCATCTTGAAGAACAGATGAAGGGTGGAAAACTGGGACACGTTATTCAATCGCGAGCTGCTAATAACCACTTCCAGAGTCAAATTGTACAGAAGAATATGGTATCTGCTATTTACTCTATGATATTTTTCAATGTCATTGATTGTAGATGTTCAAAGCAAATAAAATAACAGATGATTATTTTAAGTTGGTCTCTCTACCAACCTAGAGCATAATGTTCAGGATAAGAAGGGCAATTTTCTCAGGAGGCTGGTAATGGGAAAGAGTAGAACACCTTGACGGTATAGTTAACATTAAATATAGGCAATCCACCTCAATAATGCCATTTTAAATCTTAATAGAAAGTTACCAATCTGAATCTTTAAACCTGTTTCTCTGCCCACAGATGCTAGCTGGCCTGCTGAGTAACTCTGGTATTTTTTGCTGTTATTTCAGATCAGCTAAATAACATACTTCAAGTTGATGTTCTGAATTCAGATATATTCAGCAGACAAACAAGAAAGTGTAGATCAAATGTCACAGTGCAGAATAATTCCTGAAATGCTCAGTAAAAATAGTATTGGCAACAAGTAGATATTGACAACACTCACAATGCGCTGGAGGAACTCAGCAGGTCAGTCAACATCAGTTGAAAAGATTAGTCGACGTTTCCGGCCGAAACCCTTCGTCAGGACTGAAGGAAGAACTTTGGGGAGGGTTTGAAGAATGCTGGTCGTTGAAAAAAACAGTAATTTGAAAGACAAAGGGGTGGGGGAGGGGAAGCAGGGAGGTGATTGGCAGGAGAACAACACACAGTAGTAGAAGGAGGCGGAACTATGAGGGAGGTGATGTGAAATAGGGATAGAGGAAGGGAGGTGGAGGGAATTACCGGAAGTTGGAGAATTCTATGTTCATACCAAGGGGCTGGAGACTACCTGGACGGTATATGAGGTGTTGCTCTTCCAACCTGAGTTTAGCCTCATCATGACAGTAGAGGAGGCCATGTATGGACATATCTGAATGGGAATGGGAAGCAGAGTTGAAGTGGGTGGCTACCGGGAGATCCTGTCTGTTGTGGCGGACGGAGTGGAGGTGCTCAACGAAGCAGTCCCCCAATCTGCGTCGGGTTTCACCGATGTAGAGGAGGCCGCACCGGGAGCACCGGATGCAATAGATGACCCCAACAGATTCGCAAATGAAGTGTTGCCACACCTGGAAGGACTGTTTGTGGCCCTGAATGGTGGCAAGAGAGGAGGTGTAGGGACAGGTGTAGCACTTACGCTTACAGGGATAAGTGCCAGGTGGGAGATCCAGGGTGATGGACGTGCGGATAAGTGAGTCGCGAAGGGATCGATCCCTGCGGAAAGCGGAGGGGGTGGAGAGGGAAAGATGTGCTTAGTAGTGGGGTCCTGTTGAAGGTGGCAGAAGTTGCAGAGGATAATGTGTTAGATCCGGAGGCTGGTGGGGTGGTAGGTGAGGACAAGGGGAACTCTGTCCCTGTTGTGGTGGCGGGAAGATGGGGTGAGGGCTGAAGTGCGGGAAATGGAGGAGATGCGGGTGAGGGCATCATCGATCACCGTAGAAGGGAAACCACGATCCTTAAAGAAAGAGAATATTTGAGATGTCCTGGAATGGAAAGCCTCATCCTGGGAGCAGATGCAGCGGAGACGGAGGAACGGCGAATAGGGAATGGCATTTTTGCCTGTGGCGGGGTGGGAAGAGGTATAGTCGAGGTAGTTATGAGAGTCAGTGGGCTTACAGAAGATGTCAGTGGACAGTCTGTCTCCAGAGATGGAGACCGAGACATCGAGAAAGGGGAGAGAAGTGTCAGAGATAGACCAAGTAGGTATTGAAAAGGAGTGCTGTTGCTGGGGGAGGTAATAGCAAGGGAGCAAGAGGTAAGGGAATGTGGAGAGCAGACGTCCTGGATCTGAACAAGTATTTGTGAGCAAAGGGTGGGCACATATAGAGGCCGTCCTTGTATTTCATGCTGTGGATAATTAGATCTCTGATCTGCACAGAATATGGGTTGAGCAAGGATCCACCCTTCTGCAAAGAAGATACACCAGGAAGAGAAAGCTATCCCTCTGATGCAAGTTTATATCCAAATTTAAGTGCAGTTTTATTTCCATGATCTGCCAACACAACAGCAAAATTCCCATGGAGCATCTCCATTTTGTCGATTGGAGTGACCCGAGTTTTTAGTTGCCAGTCACTCCAATTTCCCATCCCGCTCACTGTTTTCTGCACTGTTACATTGAGGCCCAATGCAAACCTGAGGAATAACAGCTTATCTTCCAAACAGGAACACTGCAGCAGTCTGGACTGAGTATTAAATTCTCCAAATATAGGTGACTTGCTGCTTCTTTCTGTTAGTATCAGAACAGTGCTCTAATCGAACACTTAGCTTTATCCATTAGCACAGCCTGGCCTTCTGGGTATCTCCTCACAGTCCTGTTGTTAGCAACACTTAATGCAGACCATGAAATATAATCAGTTTTGCTTGCCACACTTGGGTCTCACCGTATCAGAGATATTCCTTTTGTTCAATCTATTCTTCCCCAACTTTCTCTGTAACTGAAAATAAATTACTTTTTCTCTTTTCCAGTTCTGACAACTTTAAATGTTTCTCTTTCCATTGATGGTGCCTGGCTTGCTGAGTTTCCAGCAATTTCTGGTTTTATAACTATTGATAGATTCAATCACTCAAAGTACATTTATTATTGAAGTATGTATGCAAACCAACCCTGAGATTCGTCTTCCCCATGGACATCCAGGAAACAAAAAAAACGATGGAACCTGTTCAAAGAAAAACGTAAAACCTCCCACGCACCACAATGCACAAAAAAAAATCATGCAAATAGCAAAAAAGAGCAAATAAAAACACAGAGTATAAAGCACAAAATTGAAAAAGTCCAGGATATTCAGTTCAGCATAGTTTAGTTCCATTTAGCACTGTGTTGTTCATTATCAGCATGCCGCCCTGATCAAAAACCGCCCAAAAGAGCAACAAAAAAAGGAGCGACCAGAACCCAGAAACACATCATAACATAAACTACAGAGTGCATATGTTCATATCTACATACTTAGCAAGGTCATAAAATAGGGTGCTCTCTCCCTCCTAGTGAACTAATTCGGCGAGCACCTCTGACTGTGTTATTCTTTCCACTGATAAGCTGTATAACTCCAAGATAACATAAAGAATAGGCCACTGGGTTCCTCGTCTGCTTCACTACTGATTCAGATCATGGTCAATTCTCTAGCTTAGTGACACTTCCCACCGTATCCCTTTATTTCTTCAACATCCAGAGATCTATATTCAACAGAAACAAGCATTAAACTGGACAGATAATTTGAATCAGCCTGCAAAGCAAATTCAGCTATAGCAAATTCACTCGTTGGTCAATTGACTGTGCATATTCAAACCCATAGTCATCTGTCTGAATTGGGAGATCTGCCCCACAGATTGGTCAAGTAACAATCTAATATTGTTACCATCCATGGAAGCACATATTCCAGACAATGTAGCCAACCTCTCTATCACATCCCTGGCTATGTATGTTCCATTCACTGTGGATTACGGGCAAGAGGATGTAGTCCTTGGAGTCCTCAACATTCACTTCAGACCACATTAACTGTTATGCATTTAATATTTCAATAATATTTGAGTTATCTTGTACGTATATTTGTTGATTAAGCATTCTTGCTTGTGTAAATAATTAATTATGAGCTACATATAAAAATACGTTAATTGTATATGCCATTACTCATTCATGTATTACCAGCGCACCTCACTTAAAGTAAAGATGAAATACATATATTCTCTGACTCCCATCTTCATTTGAATTAATTTAATGTTTTGTAGTTACAAAATATAGCATTAGTGATGAGGTGTTTTTTAAAATGAACTCAAGACAGCTACTGACCTGTCGAATTGAGCAAGATGTTTGAATTAAAAGAAACATCGTAAGAGGAACAGCGAAACAGCCCAGCACGTGGAGAGATGATCTTCGGAAGGGAAGACACAATTGAGGATTTGTCTAAAACAACAAGGCCGTATATGGAAGAATTCAGGATCATAAAGTGTGAGTACCGGGGGATAATAATCATTAATAAAAGCAGAAATAGTGAGCTACATCAGTAAGATTGGTAGTTTGATTACACAATGGATAATTGGCTCATGTACTAAGCTATTGGAACAGTATTTTGAAGCAAATGAGATAGCCAGTGAGAAGTGAGTGCCAATTTTATTAAGCGCATTAGGTTTAAAGGCATACAGTTTGGTTTGAAGTTTGACTGTTTCAACCAAACCAGCAGAAATAGCCTTTGCTGACATTGTCAAAGTGATGCAGGAACATTTGGAATCAAAGCCATTGTTGATTGCAGAATGCTTTAGATTTCATACACACAATCAAAAAGAAGGGATGTCCATTTCAGCGTATGTGGTTGAAAAGAAGAGATTGTCTGAACATTGTCAGTTCAGTGATGGACTAATGAGACACGAAGAGATTGTTTCGTTTGTGGAATCTTAAAAGAAAGCATTCAAAAATGGCTCCAAACTGAAGCACAATTCACATTCAAAAGAGCAACTGATATTGTTGTTGCAATGGAAACCACAGACAGAGATGCAATTGAGTCGCAGCCAGAATGAAAATGATCATGAACAGTATTTCATCTAAATAGAAACTAGCCTGGCCAAACAAATTGTGTTACTGTTGTGACAGGGGCTCATACATACCAAATAAATGCAGATTTAAAGGGAAAACTTGCAGGAAATGTAACAAAGGACACATGCAAAGAACATGTTGGTCAGACAAAAATAAATGGTCTGCTCAGGGAAAAGAAAAAGCTAATAAGTCATGTTGCAGTTTCGAAAAGAGCATTAATCTGCACACTGTTGATGAAAAATCTGATAAAGATGAGAGAGGCAGAGGGTTGTGTCACCTTGAGATTTACAGAGTTAAACTTAGCAATAGACAAGCAATATGGTTTACACCAGAAGTGAAGAGTAAATTAATTAAAATGGAATTAGACTAGTTCAATTTTTTCAGTCATTCCACAGAATGCGTAAAAACAGAAGGACCAGCATTGTGGAGGCGTGATTGGCTGAAACACCTGCAACGTGGAGATTGGAGATACTCCTACCAAATGCAAGCCACCCACACTCCCTGCAGGTAAGCCAACTGAAAGTGAATTAAGAAATGTACTGGATGGTGCCACAACTGCCTCCATGCTGATCACCATGAACCATTGTCAAGCAGAGGAAAAAGAGGTGATGTTGCCAACCTCAGTGCCTCTGGTTGGAAAGCATATTGAACCAAGTAAGGACCATGCTGGTCTGATTACAACTGTTTTCATGGGCATCGTATCTGAGAAAGTGTCTGATATATCAGTCAGACAGTTGTGAAATGCAGCTTCATTTGAAGCTGGAAAAGAGTTCAAGGAGCTTCAGAAAAGCTGCAAGTATTTGGTTTTGTGAGTATTAAGAGCCAGACTCTACTCTGTGTGCATTAATGTTATTGCATGAATTTCAAGTGGGAGACAAAAAGCTGCTTGTAAAAGTAGACGCAAAGAACAGACGCAAATTCAGCTGGATGAATGCAAACACGAGGAAATCTGCAGATGCTGGAATTTCAAGCAACACACTTAAAAGTTGCTGGTGGATACAGCAGGCCAGGCAGCATCAAAAGGAAGTACAGTCGACCTTTCAGGCTGAGACCCTTCGTCAGGACTAACTGAAAGAAGAGATAGTAAGAGATTTGAAAGTGGAAGGGGGCGATCCAAAATGATAGGAGAAGACAGGAAATGGAGGGATGAAGCCAAGAGCTGGAAAGTTGACTGGCAAAAGGGATATGAAAGGATCATGGGACAGGAGGCCAAGGGAGAAAGAAAGGGGGAGGGGGGGAAGCCCAGAGGTTGGGCAAGGAGTATAGTGATAGAGACAGAGGGAGAAAAAGAGAGCAAAAAAAATAATATATATAGATAATAATAATAAATAAATAACGGATGGGGTACAAAGAGGAGCTGGGGCATTAATGGAAGTTAGAGAAGTCAATGTTCATGCCATCAGGTTGGAGGCTACCCAGATGGAATATAAGGTGTTGTTCCTCCAAACTGAGTGTGGCTTCATCTTGACAGTAGAGGAGTCCATGGATAGACATATCAGAATGGGAATGGGACATGGAATTAAAATGTGTGGCCACTGGGAGATCCTGCTTTCTCTGGCGGACAGAGCGTAGGTGTTCAGCGAAATGGTCTCCCAGTCATAATATAGAAGGCCGCATCGGGAGCACCGGACGTAGTATATCACCCCAGCCGACTATCAGGTGAAGTGTCGCCTCACGTGGAAGGACTGTCTGGGGCCCTGAATGGTGGTGAGGGAGGAAGTGTAAGGGCATGTGTAGCACTTGTTCCACTTAAAAGGGTAAGTGCTGGGAGGGAGATCAGTGGGAAGGAATGGGGGGGGGATCAATGGACAGGGGTGTCACATAGGGAGTGATCCTTGCAGAAAGTAGAGAGGGGGTTAGGGAAAGATGTGCTTAGTGGTGGAATCCCGTTGGAGGTGGCAGAATTTACGGAAAATCATATGTTGGACCCAGAGGCTGGTGGGGTGGTAGGTGAGGACAAGGGGAACCCTATTCCTAGTGGGGTGGCAGGAGGATGGGGTGAGAGCAGATGTGCGTGAAATGGGAGAGATGCGTTTGAGAGCAGAGTTGATGGTGGAGGAAGGGAAGCCCCTTTCTTTTAAAAACGAGGTCATCTCCTTCATCCTGGAAAGAAAAGCCTCATCCTGAGAGCAGATGAGGCGGAGACGGAGGAATTGCGAGAAGGGGATAGCATTTTTACAAGAGACAGGGTGCGAAGAGGAATAGTCCAGGTAACTGTGAGAGTCCGTTGGCTTATAGTAGACCTCAATAGATAAGCTGTCTCCAGAGATAGAGACAGAAAGTTCCAGGAAGGGGAAGGAGGTGTCGGAAATGGTCCAGGTAAACTTGAGGGCAGGGTGAAAGTTGGAGGTTAAGTTAATAAGGTCAACGAGCTCAGAATGCATGCAGGCAGCAGCGCCAATGCCGTCGTCGATGTAGTGAAGGAAAAGTGGGGGACAGATAACAGTATAGGCTTGGAACATGGATTGTTCCACAAAGCCAACAAAAAGGCATGCATAGCTGGGACCCATATGGGTGCCCATGGCTACACCTTTAGTTTGGAGGAAGTGGGAGGAGTCAAAGGAGAAATTATTAAGAGTAAGGACAAATTCTGCAAGATGGAGGAGAGTGGTGGTAGAGGGGAACTGGTTAGGTCTGGAATCCAAAAAGAAGCAGAGAGCTTTGAGACCTTCCTGGTGGGGGATGGAAGTATATAGGGACTGAACATCCATGGTGAAAATAAAGCAGTGTGGGCCAGGGAACTTAAAATCATCGAAAAATTTCAGAGTGTGAGAAGAGTCACGAACATAGGTAGGAAGGGATTGAACAAGGGGGAATAAAACAGTGTCGGGGTATGCAGAAATGAGTTTGGTGGGGCAGGAGCAAGCTGAGACAATGGGTCTACCTGGACAGGCAGGTTTGTGGATCTTGGGTAGGAGGTAGAAACGGGAAGTGCGGGGTGTGGGAACTATAAGGTTGGTAGCAGTGGATGGGAGATCCCCTGAGCAGATAAACTGGTGCTGGTGGGGGAGACAATGGCCTGATGCTCCTTAATGGGGTCATGATCAAGGGGTAAATAAGAGGAGCTATCCGCGAGTTGACGGCTGGATGAATGGAAGGTGGAAAAGAAAGGAGTCAATGGAGATACAAAAACAGTGGATATGTTGCCTATGAAAACTTTGACAAGGTCCCATGTATGAAGCTCCAAAATTCAAGTCAATGCTTTGTCCATCTACGTAATTCTTAGTTTTTGTTCTCTTCACATTTTCTTAATTTCTTCCATACACTTCCACTCACCGAAACAGTGGCCAATTAACATACCAACCTACGTGTCTTTGGGAGATGGATGGAAAACCACACTGTCACTGCAAATTTCCATAAAATCCTCAAGCAGCATCAGAGGTCACGATTGAGCCTGGATCTCAGGCGCAGTGAGGCGGTGGCTCCTCTAACAGCACTACTATGCAAACTACATACATTGCAGAGTTTTGAAAGAAGTGGGTTTAGAGGTAAATAATACTTTGGCATTCATAATCCAAAATGTTATCGATACAGTAAATTTTGGACTGGATTGATAGGTCGTAAATATGAGTTCACTATTTAGTGAGAAACAAAGCAGGGACATACAAATCCGATTGCTTGATGTCGGTGGTGAAGAAAGCAACCAGACATGATAAGGAAAAAACATAATGAAAGAACACTTTAAAAAGACTAACAGGATTGAGCACATTCAGCATAGATGTAAGAACTTTTTTTGACTAATCTACTGGAATTCTTTAAGGATGAATAAAATAACTAATGAGGGAAACAGTAGACGTGATTTATTTGCATTTTCTGAAAGCTGTATTTAGGTCCCACAAGGAGATTGTTAAAGAAGGTTTAACATGGACTTGGTGACAATATACTGATATAGATTGAGGATTGTTTATTGGATAGAAAGCAAAATATGGGCATAAGTGACCATCTCATGTTGTCAGGTTATGACGAATGGCATTCTGTAGGGATCTGCACTTGGGCCCAAAGTGTTCAGAATCAGAATCACTGACTTAGATGGCCTGAAATTTGTATTGTTTTGTGGTAGCAGTAGAGTCAAAAACATCAAATCTCTATAAATTACAAATATAAATACTGGAAAATAAAGATATATTGAGGTGGTATTCATGGGTTTATGAACCATTTAGAAATCTGATGGCAGAGGACAAGAAGCTGTTGACTGTGGATCTTCAGGCTCCTGTATTTCCTCTCCAAGGGTAATAATGAAAAGAAGTCATGCTCCTGATTATGAGAGTCCTTAGTGATGGAAGCCAACTTCTTCAGACACTTCTCCTTGGTTTTGACTGTGGGGAGGGTACTGCCTTTGCTGGAGCTGGGTATAACCCTCTGTAGCCTTCTGCCATACTGTGCATTAGTGCCTCCATATCTGTGTGATGCAACCAGTCAGAATGCTCTCCACTGTACATCTATAGAAAATTTTAGTGACATAACAGATTCTCTTCAAACAGCTAATGAAACGTGGCTTCTTCATGATTAGATTACATCGAGGTTTTGGGCTCGGCATGGATTCCCCAAGATGTTAATTCCCAGGAAACTGACGCTGCTCATTCTGTCCACTGATAACCTCTCAACGAGAATTGGTGTGCATATCCCAACTACGCTTTCTGGAATTCCCCAATCATTTCCTTGTCTTGCCGACAGTGAGCATGGGTTTGTTGTAGCAACAGCACTCGACCTGCCAAACTATCTCACCCATGAACACCTCCCCGTCACCATCTGAGATTGTACTAACATCAGTGAATTTACAGGTGGTACTTGAGCTGTTCTCAGACACACAGTCATGAGTGTAGAGCGAGTAGAGCCATGGGCTAACCATGCATCCTTGATCTCAGTATTGGCAGAGAGGACTGGAAATCAGATTTCCAAACTTGAGGATAATAGTAAACCAGGTGAGACTTTGAATATGGAAAAATATGTTAAGGGACTTCAAACAGATATGAACAATATCAGTGAGTGTATGAGAACATAATAACTAAAACAAAACGTGGAAAAATCTCTACTCACTTTGTGTACACCACAGAATATCTGTGTGTAATAAGAGAAAAATTATGAGAACTTCCTCTTCTAATTAGCTATTTTATTGTCTATCACTTTTCAAAACAAGTTAAGACGAAAGAGTTTCAAGGTGCTCCCAGTGGTTGTGACATACTGTAACTCTGCCTAATGCATCCTTCATTGCCTTTTAAAATAGAAGTAGCTTCACTAGATGGCATCTCTCTGCTTTAAATATTTCTAATATTGTCTCCAAAATGCCTTTTCTGCACTCCTCACTGAACCATCTTTGATCCTTGGCTTGATAGTAATGGAAGAGTGAAGTTTATACCAGTCCAAGATGTTACATGACACAGTGCACATTTTAGCTGTTGTTGATGGTTCACTGTGCCTCTTGGATGACTGACTTTGAAATTCTCAGAGCTATTCCAAGTCGCTCCCATTTAGCACATCTGTAGTGCCGCACAGCACAATTGTGGTTGCCCTTGATGTAAAGATAGGATTTTGCCTCCATGAATTTTGAGCAGTGATCTCTTCTACCAGTGTTGTCAGGTGCAGATGGATCTGCTGCAGGGAAGTTGATAGAATCAAACAGGGTTTACTTCTTATTGGCTCACTGGCAACCTGTCACAGATCCATTCTGACATCCACGTCCTCCACGATACTACTAACTTGGTCTATGGTGCTGTCACCAAATTACTCCCAGTGATTCACCTTGCAATCATCCACCCAAAGTACAGGCTGTGGCCTTGCTACTTTCAGTTGTCGAACATCGAGGAGGACTGATTCATCAGCTGAAGGAAAGCAGGAGGTAGGGATCAAAAGGAGGTTTCTTTATCCATCTTTATCCTGATTTCATGAGACATAATGTTATGTCTTGAAACTTACCTTATTTAGCAGTTTCATGTGTGGCATCTTGTCAAAAGCCTCTGAAAATCCAAGTAAACAACGTCCATTGATTCTCCTTTGACTATCCTGCCTATTATTTCCTCAAAGATTTCCAACAGATTTGTCAAAAAGATTTGCTCTTGAAGAAATCATGCTGACATCGGCCTATTTTATTATGTCTCTCTAGTACCCTGAAACCAAATGTGTAATAATGTTCTGTAACATCATGTCACTCACTGAAATCAGGCTAACTAGCCTTTAATTTGCTGCTTTTTGCCTTCCTTCATAAAGACTGAAGTGACATTTGCAACTTTTCAGCCCTTTGGAACCATTCCAGTATCTAGTGATTATCGAAAGATCACTCCTAATACCTCCACAATTTCTTCAGCTACTCCTTTCAGAACGCAGGAGTGTAGTCTATCTGCTGCAGCTGACATCCACTTTCAGGCTTTTCAAATTTCTAAGCACCTTCCCCTTAGTAACACTAACTGCACTCATGTCTGCTGCCTGACACTTTTAAATTTATGACATACTGCTGATTTCTTCCACGATGAGGACTGACACAATATACTTATTCAGTTCATCTGCCATTTCATTATTTCCTATTACTACCCCTCTGGCATCATTTTCCAGCGGTCCAAAGTCCACTCAGGCCTCTCTTTTAGTTTTTACACCCTTTTTTGTATCAATAGCTAGCTTGCCTTTATCATTTCTCTCCACATTGCTTTTCTGTTGGTTTTTAAAAGCATCCAAATCTTCTAGTTTCCCGATAATTTTTGCTGCATTATATGCCCTGTCTTTTGCTCTTATACTATCCTTGTCTTCCCTTATCAGCCACAGTTGCCCTATTCCTTATTTAGCATGCTTCTTTTTTGGGATCAGTTGATCCTTTGTCTTCCAAATTTCTGCCAGAAACTCCACCATTTCTGCTAGTGTCCCCTTCCAATCAACTTTGACCAGCTCCTCACTTTATTCTATAGGAATACTGATGCATCTGATTTTGATTTCTCCCTCTCAAAATGCAGGGTGAATTCTGTCATATTCTGATAACTCCTTCTTAAATCTTCTTTTACCTTAAACTCCAGAATCAAATACAGTTCATTACACAACACCCAATCCAGAATCGCCCTTTCACCAGTAGGCTCAACCACAACATGTTCTAAAAAGCCATCTCGTAGGCATTCTACAAATTCCCTCCCCAGCACCAACCTGAGTATTCCCAGTCCATGCAAATCACCCATGACCACTGAAACATTATCTTTTTAAAAAGCCTTTTCTTCCTCTCATTGTAATGTGAACCC
This sequence comes from Mobula hypostoma, assembly GCF_963921235.1. Taxonomy (NCBI): domain Eukaryota; kingdom Metazoa; phylum Chordata; class Chondrichthyes; order Myliobatiformes; family Myliobatidae; genus Mobula; species Mobula hypostoma. The sequence goes on from NC_086117.1 coordinate 34,521,155, forward strand.
CATATCTTGGCTGTATATAACTCCCATCAGGGTTTTTTTTGCTCCTTGCATTTCCTTATCTGTACCCACAAGTATTTCATACCTTTTGATTGTATGTCACTTCTCTCTAAGTATTTTATTTTATTACCAACAAAGCCGCTCTGGCCCCTCTGTCCTCTTGCCTGCACTTTCGATATGATATGTATCCGTGGATGTTAAGCTCCCGGCTGTGATCTTTCAACCACAACTCTGAGGCTCACAACATCATACCTGCATCTCCTTCTGACAAAATATTTGACACTCAAAGCTGGAATTCTCCCAGGAGGGGGAAGAAGATGGCGGCGCGACGACAGCGCGCGCGACCACTTCAGTGATGAATATCTGTTATTTGTCAAGTAGGGGATCGTGCAGAATCCTGATTTGATAGAGACAGACGTGAGAGCACAGTGGAACATCTGGAAAACTTCTGAAATGCCTGCTTTGCTACCGCTGTTACTGTGTGGTAACCAGAATCTCTGGAGCTGAAGGCCTCAAAATCCTTGGCTTTGCATGTTTCAGCAGCCGGGAAGAGGTTGAAGGCGCTTGGCAGAGGATGGTGCTCGGGAGGCTGTATCGGAGAGGCTGCTCGGAAGCTCGGAGTTTTCGAACGAATGGACTCAGGGTCAGCAAGGGTTGGCTGCTTCCAAGGTATCAGCAGGTTGACGGTGCCTGGATGTTTATGGCAGGGAGTTTCTCCCTTTTGCTGCCTGCTATCAGGGACTCGGGAGTCGATCGACTCGGAACTTTGAGAACTTTTTTTTACTGTGCCTATGGTCTGCTCTTTCTCAAATTATGGTATTGCTTTGCACTGCTGTAACTATATGTTATAATTATGTGGTTTTGTCAATGTTAGTCTTTGGTCTGTCTTGTTTTCTGAGATATCACTCCGGAGAAACAGTGTATCATTTCTTAATGCATGTATGCATTTCTAAATGACAATAAAAGAGGACTGAGTGTTCTCATAATCTAAAAAATTCATCAAAAAATGAAGTGTGTTCATATGTATGTTAGAATGTATGTGTTAATTTGCAGAATGCCTACAAGATTGCTTTTTAGAACAGGTTGTGGTTGAACTCACGAGGGAAAAGGCAATTTTGGATTGGTTATTGTATAATGAAACATATTTGATTATGAAGATTAGGGTAAAGGAAGCCTTAAGAGGCAATTGTCATAATATGATAGAATTCACACTGCATTTTGAGAAAGAGAAATCATTTATAAGACAGGTGTGTAAAAAAAGGCCATGGGATCACGGGGGACCCATGTCACTCCAAGCACAATCTGTTCCAGCTGCTACCATCTGGGAAGTGGTACCACAGCTTAAAACCAGGAGCAATAGGCTCCAGGACAGCTCCTTCCACGAGGCCATCAGACTGATGAACTCATGCTGATTTGAGTGTACTCTATATTACACTGACTGTCCTTTTTATTATAAATTATTATAAATTACTATGAATGCACATTGCACATTTAGACGGAGATGTAATATAAAGAACTTATCTCCTCATGTGTGTGAAGGAAGTAAGAAATGAAGTCAATTTAATTCAATTCAATTCAATGTGAGTGTGCATTGTGTCTATCCATGCAGGTGTTTGTATGTGTTCATGCCCATGCGTTCATGTTTACTTGTGTACACATCTGCCTGTACAGGTTTCACGCAAACACTAAGGAGCTTATTCGACCCAAAGGACCTGAGATGTGTCCACCAATTGCAATCCCAGTATATGCAGATACATCTGAACCATTATATTTTCAGCTGAAAAAACTGTAGTGTCCGACAAAGAAGTTCCTCCCAGCCTATTTACCTCATAATCTACATACTGGCAAGCTAAATATAGACACTTACACTTTGGACGAGCTGTTTTAACTGACAATCAACGATACAAACTTTTGGTGCAGTCCCAAGATGAAATTGTGCTTGTACGGAAAAGATAAATCACACAACATTTTGACAATGGAATAAGCGTGAGCCAATTTAACTAGTTCCTTTTACTGAGGGGAATAGTTATTTTGAATATAAAATGTTGTGATAGATACTCCTAGACTGCATTCAAGAAGATGCCATCTCTGGTCTATAGGATGCAAGGAAGATGATGGCATATCACAGTGGCAGTGAAGGCGGAAGAAGGCTGCTGCAGCAAGGATCATGTGATGGCTACCCATGCATCAGACTCCTCACGTTAAACATAGTCACTCACAGGCGTTCCCCATGAAGGGAGTCCACTCTAACATCCTGAATATGTGGATCCCACATCAGCCTCTACAGCCACCTGAGGACCATCAACAGACAGCCTCCTCGAAGATCATATTTGGTTCGAGTGATCGCACTACCGCGATATGAAAAGACTTGGCCTCTGACATCCAGCCTGTCATTCAGTCACTGGTTTCCTGAAAGAACATGGAGAATAGTTGGGCCTCAAAAGCAATAGATGTTATGGGTAGGTTGATGTGTATTGTCCCATAGTTTCAGGGTCATATCTATATTCTATTTTCATTATCTTCCATTTGTGAAGAGGTTGAACATCTTGCTGAAGCTGTACCTATCCATAAGACCATCAGACATAGGAGCAGTATTCGGCCATTCAGCCCATCAAGTTCTCCTCATTCCTTCATGGCTGATTTATAATCCCAAATCAACTCCATTCTCCTGCCTTCTCCCTGTAAGCCTTGATGGTTTACTAATCAAGAATCTATCAATCTCTGGACAAAGACGGTGCCAGCAAACAACATGACCAAGGGCAACATCCTCCAAAATGTTCATGAAACTATTTCTTTCACTTCTTTTGCATCTTCTTTTATTTCAAGTGTGGTTCTGCTATTGTTGGAGTCTGTGATCTACATTTTGGTGATGTTTCCCGGCCATTTAGGTGATCTGCCACTTTGCTGTCTCTGAGAGGGTTCTGCGAGGTTTCGAACAAAGGTGAGCGGGTGCTTGGTGCCATCGGTCAGCCTCTTGTTCACTATCGCTGGTCAATGGTGTCTGAATGTCTCTTTCTCTCTCTCTCCTTCTGGCTTGCTGCTCCCAGAGTAAGGTCCATGCATTTGAATGGTCTCTCTCTCTCTCGATGCTGTTGGAGAATGGTGCCAGAGACCTGGGTCTTTGGCTAGATTTAATTGATGCAGTTTGTGCATCGGACTCTGTATTTCATGTTATGATGTGATCCTAGTTTCTGGTCATTCCTTTTTTCATTGCTATTTTGGCCGATTTTAATCAGAGCAGCCTACAAGTAATGAACAAAACCGTGCTAGATTGACCTGGACCAAGCTGAACTGAATATGCCTTGAATATTGCAATTTTCTGTTTTATATTCTGTGTTTTTTTTTGCAGTTTGCATGATTTAATTTATTTTGTGCATTGTGTGGGTTTGCTGTTTTTCTTTGAATGGGTTCCATGGTTTTCTTTGTATCATGGCTATCTGTGGGAAGAAAAATCTCAAGGTTGTATATTGCATATATATCTTGTGAAACCCCATTTTGCAGGGTGTCTATGGAAAAGCAGCTCGTTCGCTCCTCGCTAACAGCTGCTGGACTCCGCGGCAAGAACCCCACTTTTCTCAGGCTTTGTATGTCTAGGGTGTAAATGACTTTGGTCCCGCCAAATCCCTGAAGTTGGGACGTCTCACCCACCCAAACCCCAGTTTGTGTGAATGCTGTGTGATTTACTGCCCCAGCAATCGCCTGTCGGCAAGAAATGACAGATCATACTCTGCATACAATTATAAAGAAGTATATTTAAGAATGTTAACTTAAGCAAACAGTTATTAAAGGAAAGAAAGAAAAAAAACAAAAGTATTATTCTTAAACAGTCAAATGTGCATTGAAGTTAGAGCTCACCTTGAACTTGTCTGTCACTCATGCTGGACCCTTGGTCTGCATGAAAGCACACACCACCTTCAAATATTGCTCAAAGTCCATCTTAAACAAACAGTTCTCTCATGGGACTATTGATCCTTCCTCCTTGAAGCCATTCATCTGCACAAAGCACCCTGTGCAACAGGTCAGCATCCTCAGTCATCTTCCTTCCTGTCTTCTCTGTGCTCCTGCCAACAAAAAAACCTGCCCACACCAGTGTTCTCCAGAACCTTCTCCGAATTCCACCATCCTGATTAGCCGACACCATATTCCTAAGGTGAACAACAAAGCTTCTTATCTCAGCTCAAACCCAAACAGAGGGAAAGCAGAACAGACTGCTCTTAGAGAACTGCTGAAATGAAATACCTACAGCATAGCAGTAAAAATCTTAACCAATGCATTACATTTAATAATAAATTTTATTTGAACTTTGAACTATACCCAATGATTTGGCCACCATAGGTGTCTGTGGCAAAGAATTCCACAGACTTGCCATCTTGTGGCGAAAGAAGTTCCTTCTCACATCTGTTCTAAAGGGCTGCACATCTATTCTGAGACTGTGCCGTCTGGTCCGTGATTCCGCCACGACCTGAAACATCCCCTCCACATTCACTCCATCTTGGCCTATCTTCGGGGGAGGGGGGGTCTTGAATCTCATTAATCTGCTTTATGAAATTATTGATCCATGGACTGGAAAAGACCAAATCAGGTTAGTCCCATATCCCAGTGACTGGAGCTTAATCTGCCCCTCGCTCCCACCCACCTCCACAACTATGTGATTCCTTGAACCTGATTAAAAAAAAAGTAAAACCACTGGTCCAACAGGGAAACATTAGCCTGGAACATACTCTTCTAACCCTCTCAAATAATACAAACTGGTCCGAAAGGTCAAGTTGACAATGAAATACTCACAATGCGCTGGCAGAACTCAGCAGGTCAGTCAGCATCAGTTGAAAAGATTAGTCGACGTTTTGGGCCGAAACCCTTCGTCAGGACTGAAGGGAAGAACTTTGGGGAGGGTTTGAAGAATGCTGGTAGTTGAAAAAAACAGTAATATTAAAGACAAAGGGGTGGGGGAGGGGAAGCAGGGAGATGATTGGCAGCAGAACAATGTGAAGTAGTAGAAGGAGGCGGAACTATGAGGGAGGTGATGTGAAATAGGGATAGAGGAAGGGAGGGGGAGGGAATTACCGGAAGTTGGAGAATTTTATGTTCATACCAAGGGGCTGGAGACTACCTAGACGGTATATGAGGTGTTGCTTCTCCAACCTGAGTTTAGCCTCATCATGGCAGTAGAGGAGGCCATGTATGGACATATCTGAGTGAGAATGGGAAGCAGAGTGGAAGTGGGTGGCTACCAGGAGATCCTGTCTGTTGTGGCGGACGGAGTGGAGGTGCTCGACGAAGCGGTACCCCAATCTCCCCCAATCTGTCAAGTTGACAATGTTTTCTTTCATGCTGTTAACCTCACTTGCGCAAGCAAGAATGAATACAACTCCCTCTTAAAGACTCATAGAAAATAGGCAGATACTATATCCAGCAGTGAGGAATAAATATGGCCAACAGTTTCCTGACATCGACAACTGACCTCATGAATGATGCTCAATATACATGTACACAAGAAAGTCTGCAGATTTTGGAAATCTAAAGCAACACACACAAAATGCTGGAGAAACTCAGCAGGTTCAGGCAGCATTTAAGGAAATGAATGAACAGTTGACGTTTCTGGCTGAGACCCTTCTTCAGGACTGAGAAGGAAGAGGGTAGATGCCAGAATTAAATAGTGAGGGGAGGGGAAGGTGGCTAGCTGGAAGCTGATAGGTGAAGCCAGGTGGGTAGGAAAGGAACCTGATAGGAGAGGAGATTGGACCATAGGAGAAAGGGAAGGAGGAGGTGATCCAGGGGGAAGAGATAGGCAGATGAGAAGCAGTAAAAGATCAGAATGGGGAATAGAAGAACAGGATGGGGGTTCTTTTATTTATCAAAAGGAGAAATTGATTTTCATACCATCAGGTTGGAGTCAACTCAAATGGAATTTAAGGTGTTGCTCCTCCACCCTGAGAGTGACCTCATCTTGGCACAAGAGGAGGTTACAGACTGACATGTTGCAACAAGAGTGGGAATTGGAATTAAATTGTTCGGCCATTGGGAAGTTCTACTTGTGGCAGATGGAGCAGAGGATGGAGCAATACACATGTCAAAAAGTGGTAAGGGAATGGATCGATGATATGCCACTCAATTACTTTGCTAAACAACTGCTCTTCAATTCTCAAATTCGATGAGCTTTTACACTGAAAGAGTGGGGCTGTGCTACCCATTGGGACTTTGCTTAAGAAATGGGTGGCTGATTAAAGGCGAGATTTTCTTGAGTAAAAAATGTGTTGCTTTACCATTGCATTTGACCTAAATTACTGCAGTTGTAAAGCAAAAACAGAAAATGCTGGAAGCACTCTGCAAACCAAGCAGTATCAGCATCAGTGGGGAGAGAATCTGAGTTGATGTTAAGGGCCTAGGATCTTTTAGCAGAATGGTTCTTTTATTTCAGTATCTTTGGCCTTTTAAGCATACCTTTTTAGGGTATGGAAGGAGACCTTTCAGCCCTTCATGTTCAGGCTGGCTGAGTCTCATTCCCCTTCTCCTTGTATCTCTTCAGCCGCGTCATCTCTTGTGCCCATGAAATTCCCTTTAATTATTTTTTACCGCCACAAGGATCTAAGCAGCTAATTTGCCTATCAGCACATCTTTAAGATGTGAGAGCAGGGTTTCCCAAATTGGGGACTATGGACCCCTCAGTTAATGATAAGGCTCCGTGGCATAAAAGAAGTTTGGGAACTCCTGTGTGGGAGGAAAACCAACAGAAACCCACACAGTCACTGGGAAATTGAGCAAACTGCAGATGTGTGAAAAGATCGACACAGGCAGTGCCTAAGGAGAGGATCAAATCTGTGTTCCAGGAGTTTTAAGCCACTTGGCTACTTTTATTTTCTTTTCCTTATTCCCATTTGGTGTTTAATCCCTCACGTGCATCTTCTCTTTTAAACAAGTGCAGTAGATTAGTGATCAAA